>NC_134275.1:15051702-15351702 GCF_031893055.1 Leptodactylus fuscus | reverse complement strand
CAGTGAATAGATCGGCCACTACCTCTCTCTCCCTGTATCATGTTCTCACAGTGCAGCACCTACCTATATCTCGCACCTTATCTTGGTTTACTACCCTACCCGTACTCTCCATTTTGACAATGACCTTAGACTTGCATCCTCTGTCACTCAATCATCCCACTCCTTATTCCTATGGTTTGATAAGATAATCATTTTATTACACTGTACTGTCTGTTCATATACCCTTTGATTTGTAAGTGCCGCTCATGGAAAAAAGAAGCAACCTGCCCTCTCTTGCCGCGGATTCCGCGGCGGAATCCGCCGCAGCGTGACACTCCCTCCCAACTAGGCTCATTCATTTGGACCTAATCCAGAGCGGAATGCCGTGACTGGATGCCATTGCACTGCATTGGCAGCCCGTCGTGGCTTGCCGTGTGGAAGTGTTCACACTTGGAATGCAAATTCTGCCATGTGAACATACCCTAAGAGGGGACATATGAAATTCCTTCAAAAGACAACAAAAAAAAAGCGATATGCCCTTTCTTGAGGGGGATTCCACAGCTGAATCGGGGACTAATTCATTTGAGCCTAATCCGGAGCGGAATGCCATGACTGGATGCCAGTGCACTGTATTCACTGCACTGGCATCCAGTTGTGGCTAATAGAGATGAGCGAGTAGTACTCGATCGAGTAGGTATTCAATCGAATACTACGGTATTCGAAATACTCGTACTCGATCGAGTACCACTCGCTATTCAATGTAAAAGTTTGCTGCAGAACCAGCATTGATTGGCCAAATGCTATACAGTCGGCCAATCAACACTGGTTCTTCTCCTACCTTTAGAAGTCTTCTCCGTGCAGCTTCCCCGCGGTGTCTTCCGGCTCTGAATTCACTCTGCCAGGCATCGGGCCTGGGCAGAGCTGAATGCGCATGTCCGCTTGTAGTGCGGGCATGTGCAGTCGGCTCTGCCCAGGCCCGATGCCTGGCAGAGTGAATTCAGAGCTGGAAGATGCCGCGGGGACGCTGCACGGAGAAGACTTCTTGGAGGATCCAGCCCGACCCTCACTCGTGGACTTGGTAAGTATAATTTGATCGAATGTTGCCTACCCCCGAAATGAGCATTTTCCCCCCATAGACTATAATAGGGTTCGATATTCGATTCGAGTAGTGGAATATTGAGGGGCTACTCGAAACGAATATCGAACCTCGAACATTTTACTGTTCGTTCATCTCTAGTGGCTGTTTTTTTGGGCTGGATTCTGAGGCGGCCTTCTCGTCAAAATCCAAGTCCAAAGTCCAAAAAAAAACCATGTGAACTTACCCTTAGATGCTAATATCAAGTACATTGGTGATGGCGCCCCGTGTGCAGTCCATCAACCGCACAAGCTTTATCATTATTTATACCCGTTTTCTAGTGTAAGATGCCTAAAATGTACACCAGTTACGAGCTGGCATAGATTTCTTTGTCGATATTTGGCCTCGTCATGAATGAAGACTAATCCTCCGGCGGCACAGGGCATGCCCGTCTTGCTATATCCCCCCCATAGTGTGATATATTCCTGTCTACAAAACAGTTTACTGAGACTAATAGAAATAATAAAATCGAATGCAAGAAACGAGTCGGGGTCTGAAGTCTCATGGACGAATTACTTTTCGTAGTTGAGTCCTATTTTTGCCATTCAGATATTTTGGTCAGGGTCTCGGTGTACAGCAGATGCTCCGCTATGATTGTCTGCTTTATGTTATAAAGTTGCTAAGCAACATATTCATCTAGGCCGATCTATTGTCCTTTCCCCTGCAGACTGGCAAAGTAATGTGTCTAGAGAGAATATATTAGACATGCACATGATTTATCATTTCTTTTAGGATTTTACAATACCCACATCTTATTTTGAAGCATTACGTTGAGTGTCTGCCCGGCTTTGTTACTTTTATGATGTTACTTGGCGACGTGAAGCGATGAAGAAGGTTATTTAGCGAGGGCACGCCCGGCCTTGTCTGTCCTATCTGTGTAATAGGAAAATGGGATAATGTTACTGTGGCAACCAATAAGCACCTAGCCGTCATCTCCTAACCTGCTACCGAAAAATATAATATGGACTTTAGGGTGTAACAGAGCATACTAGACTGTGTGGGGCCACTGTGGGGAGCATATGATACTGGGGGGCCTTTGGGCAGCATATTTTGTATGAGGCCACTGTGGCGTGTTATACTGTGTGGGGATATCGTGGAGCTTTATATTGGGGAGCAGTGTGGGGAGCCTATTATACTGTGAGATTTATTCTTCTGCACTATAGAGAGCATATTATACTGTGTGGGGCCACTGTGGAGCATATTGTATTGTGTGGGGATTCTTGAGACCATATTATACTCTGCCGGGCCACTGAGGGGCATTGTGGGGAGCCTATTGTACTGTCGGATTTATTCTTTTGCACCTTGGCAAGCATATTATACTGCGTGGGGCATATTAAGCACAGTTGGGCCACTGTGGAGCATTTTACTGGAGGGGGACTGTAGGGAGCATATTATACTGTATAGAGTCACTGTGGAGTATATTATACTGGGGGGTGCTGTGGTGTGCGGCTGCTAGAGAGCACATTATACTGCGTGGGGCCACTAATGGGTATTATACTGTGTGGCAGCTCTAGAGAGCATATTATATTGCATGGGCCCACTGTGGGGCTTTATACTGTGTTGGGGCTCTGGGGAGCATATTATATTGTGGGAAGTGTTATATACTATGTGAAATGGGGAGCTCAGGGGAACATTTTATACTGTTTGGGGCCACTATGGAGTATTATATACCATATCAGGATCAGAGAGGGTTACTACAGGGAAGTGTCCCAGGGAATATCACAGCCACCATCTTCCATGCTGCAAGACCCCTCTTCACTGCACCAGTCTTGAGGAGGGCTAGAGATTACCACCAACATGGACTCAACTACTGCTACTCCCAACCTCCTGGCCCTCTTCTTTTAAGTTACTGCAATGGCATACAATAAAGACATATCACCACTTTTTGATCTATTGGGGTGCAGTTTCTCAGACCCTCATCAATCCTTAGAATAACAATGTGGGAGTGCCACTTTAAAGAGGATGAAGTCATGAAGCAGCGATGTGGCCCCTTCATTCTCAGGATCAGTGAGGTATGGCTGCAAAAGCCCCAGAAGATAAAAATTGATGCTCTTTAGGTTGTCACATAGCTAGCATGCTATGACGTACAGTAGCAGCAAAAGTGGGTGACATTTAAACAAATTGTATCCACATGCTATAAAACAAATTGGCCTGTAGAGTTTTAAAGGGGTACAGAGGGTGTGGTCATATCCAGGAGCCTTAGGGGGCCCATATACTGTCTCTGATAAATACAAGGAGACCAGTACTATGAGTGATACATTATAATTGTGGAGATAGGTACGGATTTTGCCTTGTGGCCCACTTTACTGTTGTGTGTTTTCACCACGTTCTTTTTCCAACCAACAACAATTACCCAAAGAATCCCTGTTTTTGCATTGGAAAAATTTCAGAAAATCAATTACTGTTTTCTTACATGCCACTGTCCAATAAGTAGGGTTGAGCCGATCTTGAGATTTCAAAATCCGATTTCCGATCATATTCAAGCCGATCCCAATCGTGAAATTTGCTCAATCGCCGATCGGCATCCGATCTTTTCCGAACCCGATCGCTCAACCCTAGTCAATGCTTCTCTATGGGAAAAGTCACTTTTAGGGTTTAGCCGATCTTGAAATTTCAAAATCCGATTTCTGATCATTTTCCAGCCGATCTTGATTCCAATCGCTGATCGGGATCCAATCTTTTCTGACCCCGATCGCTCAACCCAACCAATACGCTAAAAAGTATGTAGCTTGATAGTTCTCTGGATAATCGTGCACCATCATGTAGATGTAGGAATTCAATTGTTAAACAATTTTGCAAATGTTAATACAATTTTGTAAATTATGTCGTTTTGCTTTTTATATATAAATGACCAATATTCATCAATATTGAAAAAAATAATGTAATATTTTCTCTTTGAATATCTTATATACATCAAAGGGAAAGTATCATTACAAAATAAACTGATTAACACAGAGGAGAAAGAAACTAGAAAGAAAACTATTGTCTATAGAAACTAGTTGTGAATCTTTTAACATTTCTCAGTTAATTTTCTAACATGTGAACGTCTCTCGGTGCTCGGAAATTTAATGTAACATCCCTATTAGAAACATAAATGAAGTCACATAGAAGTCTATTCAGGAGAAAACTAGCTCTGACATCTGTCAGGACATGAAGGTGTCATAGACTGGAACTGCTATAACTTTAGGACTCACATATACTTGGCCATATTTTATATTGCTAGTAATAATTGGTAATAGGAATTTGACAGATTGTAGTTTGTTGGAACCGTTCGTCTTTTTCCCTCAAGCTGATGGGCCCAGACAATTAAACTGCGGTCTGGATTAGATGAGAAGCTGCGGGTCCAGGTGTTATTAAATAATAACCATAGACAGCCGAGCATCGTGAGAGGCTATTAACTTTTCCATAGCCATTAGTCTTTAAATCTTGTTCTTGTTTCTTTGCCAGCTATAGGTCCTTTCTATGCATATTTCTACAATTAGCGTTGGTTATTTGGGGGTCATGAATGGCGTTAAATAGTTAAATTTAAAGGCACAGTCTGACTTTGTGTCGCCATTGAATACATAGAATAGCTGTCTGTTCAATTCACGTGATGTCTAATTCAGCCATTGCTTTGTGTCATACTATAAACTAAGCTCTGAAATAGAAGCCTTGGTGTATATCTATTATAACTAATTCAGGGGTTGTTGAGGTAAGGAGTCTAATAGTAGCCCCAAAAACAAGATGTATTGGCAGACCAGACTTGAGTAGACTAAAGAAATGCAACTTTACTCATGAGAGGCTCAAATGCTTAGTGGTTGCAGAGTCTTGGTGGTTACTATATAAAGCACAACAACTATATTTCAGTCTATAATGTATGGGGACATCATGACTGCAATCATCCCAGGGATGTACCTATACAGGGTGCAGAGGTGGTAATCCCTACTTGGACCTGGAGAGGCGAAGGGGCTCAAAGACCTCTCAACAATAGAAGAAAACACAAGAATTAAGGGGCTTTCACACTACCGCCGCTGTCCATCCTGAGGTTTCCATCATAAACCCCAGGGAAACTGGACAGGGGACGGCTTGCCGGTGGTCAGCTTTAAAATCCATTCATTTGAATGTTTTTTTAAAGGTGACCACCGTTGCCTGTATGCGGCCTGTCCGCCTGGAAACTGTTTTTTTGCACAGACACAAAGTCGTACATGCAGGACCTAAAAACGGTTTCTAGGCAGGGTTGAATGGGTTTTACAGCTAACTGCCGGCAAGCCATCTCCTGTCCAACGGAAACCCCGGGGTGGACAGCGGCGGTAGTGTGCACCCAGCATTATAGATAGCAGATTTGGCACTGCAGCCCAGGAGCTTCATGTTACATAGTTACATAGTAGATGAGGTTGGATGAAGACAACAGTCCATCAAGTCCAACCTAAAACCCTACATTCTCCTACAGTGTTGATCCAGAGGAAGGTAGACCCCTACACCACTGAATCAGTCTTGAGGGGACCTTTCATTGTTAGCTTTAGCCTGCGATATAGGCACTTTTCAATCCCAGTTTAATTGGTTTAGCTACAATGATTACATACTGTAATGTCATCTTGCACACTTGTTCAGGTTAGTGGCAGCAGCTCTTGCTCTGCTTTACTTTTGGCATCTTTATCCAGCTCCTTCTCCAATAGGACCCACAGTTCCTTATTTCATCAATGTTCTTGGTTTCGTCCTTTGTGTCACCCAGCAAAAGATTCCACTTGAAGCTCCTGGGCCCCATTGCAAAATATATAATGGGGCCCCCACTTACCTAATTATCTATAATGGTATAATGGCCAGTCTCCAGGATCAGATACCAATGACTACCTCTGGACAGCCTATTGCTATAACTGGAGTGTACAAATACCCAATTCACTTGTATTGCTGGTGGAATCAGATACCGTCCTAACAGAATTGTCAGCATACAACAATGACCGTTAGTCGAAAATGGAGCTCAAATACAATATGAAAAAAAAAGAGACAGAGGAGCGATAACATTTATTAATCTCATTCTTCCGTCTTATCTGAAGAGGTGGAGGATAATTACTTTCCTTTTAAGAATTTTTATTAAACTTGAGGACTCGGGACAATATAAAATACACAACAAAATGCTGCTATCTTTCTGTAAGATAACATAATTTACCTTGCTCCGCTGTCATTCACCCTCTGCCGCTGCACCTGTCCCCTGCTGTTACTGTACAAATCATATAATTAAGCCATCTGGCCATGTATCCAGGTGTTTGTCTGTTTATCAAGGTGGCCATCTGCGACAGGTTACCCTTCTACCCATGTGTGACCATTGGACGTGTGACAGACACTCAACCACCTGTGATGTCCTCCTACGGAAGACACTTTATTGTCCATTCACAAATATTATCATGGCGGTAACATATGGGATACTTAAGGTTCATGTGAATGACAAGTATCAATTCTTACATGTTCTTTCTTCTTAATATCGGGATACATCAATTTCTCCATATTAGTCTAGAATAAATCCTCCTAGAAAGAAAGGTTGGAATTAGAGATGAGCGAGTAGTGAAATATTCTAGATTCGATATTCGTTTCGAGTAGAGCCTCAATATTCGACTACTTGATGGAATATCGAATCCCATTATAGTCTATGGGAAGAAATGCTCGTTTCAGAGGAAACCACTATTCGACTAAAGGAGAGTCACCCAGTCCACGAGTAGCAGGAGGAGAGTGTTTAGGAGGAGCGCAGTGCAGTTAAAGCGCACGGACCCCATAGACTATAACGGGTCCGTGCGCTTTAACTGCACAGCGCTTGCAGTTGCGCTGATATTCCGTTCGGGGGGGTCCTCCTGCAGACTCCTTCTGAACAGGAGGCAAGCACTAATGTGAACTTATTCGTCCTGCAGAACCAGCATTGATTGGCCGAATGCTATACAGTGTATAGCAGCAGGCTCTTCTTTGCTTGTCGGGAAAGCTGGCAGCTTGCGTTAAGCGGGATGTGACGTTTTCTCATAGGAATGCATTGACCAGCGTTGATTGGCCGAATGCCATACAGTGTACAGCATTCAGCCAATCAACGCTGGTTCTGCTGGAGGCTCATCTGTGAGGAGGCAGAGTCTAAGATCGGACCACAGCAGTGTCCATTGTGGTCCAATCTTAGTTGCCCTGCCTCCTCACAGATAAGCCTCCGGCAGAACCAGCATTGATTGGCCGAAAGCTGTACACTGTATAGCATTCGGCCAATCAATGCTGGTTCTGAATCAAATCTTTACTGTGAATAGGAGTATTATTCGAATGAGTACAAGTATATCAAATACCGTAGTAGTCTATTGAATACCTACTCGATCGAATACTACTCGCTCATCTCTAGTTGGAATATCTAGCCGATCTGATGACAATAAGATTATGATACAAAATAACTTTAACTTCAACTTTAGTCAACAATCCGAACCAGTATAAAACATAAATCTAGCAAATTAAAGCCGACAAACTAACAATTCAACATAATCTGTGTAGACATTTGGATGCAACGCTAAGGTTTCTAGTCTAATACATCATATTGCTTATGAAATAACCAATATACAAAAGCACAAATTACAAGAATTGTTCTTAATTTCTCATGGATGAACAATTCATAATTCAAGCAAGAAAAGATCCACAATTATATGACAAATAAAACTGAACATTTAATAATCATCTAAAATATAATTAACCCCGATAATTTATGCTATAAAAATTGGAAATAATTGAAACGCTCTTACTCTTTCCAGATAAGGGGCATCATACCCCACCTTTAGGGCCACCATTTATCCAAATGCAAAGGGAACCAAGGATGGGTGCAGGAGATTAACCCTGTCACCCAAGAATATTAACTCCCGCCTTTACAAGGGCACTCCCTATGTTGACTCTAAAATTGCCCTGTTAATATTTCAATTTCCCCAACACATTTCGCATCCAAAACACGGATGCTCCTTAAGGGGATTATTAGGAGATCGATTGAAATGACCAAGCATAGCAGAGCCCTGCCCCGAGTGAGGGGGGTGTCCTGACGGTCTCACAAAATAACCAGTAGCATTTAATCCTTTAGGAACTTGGTCTTTACGATCCAACAAATTGTTTTGTTTTTGTCTTTTCACGTAAAGTCTCTATTCTATATATATCGTGATTAGGACTGTGCCGGCGTCCGGCCGCTTAACCCCCTGTGCACCGTCCGTGTCCATTCATTCTAATGAGAGACTAGCTAACATCTCTAGTAGCTAACACTTACCTGCACAGATCGCTGGTCCAGTCCCCATGGTTCTTGCTCCTCTTTTCACCTCTTCTGGCCTCGCTGCCCATGCCTCCCAGGTTAGTGTTACAGACCTAGCAAGAAGGCAGGGCTTCTGACTTAGGAGAGTGTGGGCGTGTAGTGGGAGGGGAGACATGAGTGATGCACTCACATCTCCCCGCCTTGTACCTGCGAGGCGAGAAGAGGAGCAAGAACAGCAGAGACTGTGCAGGTAAGTGGACACCAGGGGGGACTAAGTAGCCAGAGGATTTTTTTTAATCACTACGCAGTGTGGAGTCTAACAATTAAAGCGTTCAATTTATGGACTCCATGCTGTGTAGTGAATAGGATCGTTTTTTAAATCCGATCTTTGATTATTAAAAAAATCCCATTATGGGGCCACACGGTGGCTCAGTGGTTAGCACTGCAGCCTTGCAGCGCTGGAGTCCTTGGTTCAAATCCCACCAAGGGCAAAAAAACCATCTGCAAGGAGTTTGTATGTTCTCCCCGTGTTTGCGTGGATTTCCATCCCATACTCCAAAAAAGACATACTGATAGGGAAAAAAAAATGTATATTGTGAGCTCCATGTAGGGCTCACAATCTACATAAAAAAAAAAAAAAAAAATCCCATTGACTTGCATTGGGATCGGAATTTGGATCAGGATCGGGTTCGAATGGAAAATGATTGGAAATTCGATTTTAAAAAAGATCCTGAAATCTCAAGATCGGCTCAACCCTAATCGTGATACAGCTAATATGGGGAATGTCCATTATACCATTCACCATCATCTTGGATAGTGTCTACCTATGAATATTTAGTTCAATGTATTTATTATAAACCACTTTAGAAATTTTTTTATTTTTTTAGCTGCAATTTTGTTTAAATAAAATAAAATTTTACATAATATTGTAGTGTGTCTATGGGAATTTTAGCCCATTCATCCAGGTTAGAGTTGTGAGATCAAACACTGATGTTAGATGAGAGGGCCTAGTCCACAATCTCCATTCTAGCTCAACTTGAAGGTGTTTGATGGGGTTGAGGGCTCTATGGGGACTGGTCAAGTCTTTCTATACCAAACTCAATCAACCATGGACTTTGCTTTGTGCCCTGGGGCAAAGTAATGCTGGAACCTGCCTCAAAGTGTTCCCACAAAATTGTAAGCATACTCAAAAAAGATCCTGGTATGCTGAAGGATGGAACTGAAGGGTCTAAGCCAAGCCCTGAAATCAACCCCCAGACGGGTAACGGTAACAGAATGCCGAATGGAGAAACATCATTCATCACTCCATAGAAGATGTCCATTACTGCAGCGCCCAATGGCAGCGTGCAATACATAAATCAATCCAACACTTGACATTCATATGGTGATGTAAAACTTGTATGGAAACCCATGCCATGTAGTTCCTGGCACACAGAAGAGGTTTGAACACATTGTGCAAAAATTCTGCAAAAACCGACCTGCGGTGTAAATCTGAAATCCTCTGCTGCGGATTTTTATAGTGAATTTTGCTCTTTGCAATGAATATGGTGAATTCAGCTGCACATCCATAGACAAATTCTTAAGTCCCATGCAATACCTGCAGATTTTTCATGTATTTTCTGCATTATATAAATAAAAAATTGTTATTATCCCTATGATTTTTGCAAAATGAATTCCCCCATTGGTTTTTCCTTGCGAGCATTGACTGCGATATAGAAAGGGCGCAGTTGCGACTGGCAACCGCATTCTCGCTCCTGGTAAGGCGGGCACAGTCAATGTCTTTTGTTAAAGCAAGGTTTTACAACTATAGTCATGAAAAATGAACTTGAAAAACTCAGTTAACAGAAATCAATGGTTGTCACCCGGCTTTTTTTCCAGATGATGGGCAATTCTATCTAATTGTGCTGTGGATGACTTACAATTCAGGAATTTTGGAAAGGTGAGCGAGTCCCTTAAGCAGGACCTGTTAGTGGCCATTACCTGTTGTCACTTTTAGAAGGCAGAGAGGCAGGAAACAGATCTATATTGGAAAAGGCTGAATAGGTTTTTTTTTTAACAACTTGACAGATAAGTACCTGCATTTACTGGTGATTTGTTTCTTACTTTAGATGGAAATGATCTTTAATAATAGCCATATGGTTCCGTATGAGATGATGCATTTATAGAAAAGGGGTTTTTTTTCACAATTGCAGCTATCAAGGGAGAAATAGATGGTCTGTTTCTTACTGAAGATCACTGCTTGCTTATAGCATGCTCGCCTAGTAATTATTGCAGGCCCGTCTGCTTTTTGTGTCAGCCACTAACGTAGTCTATTTTCCTGATACAACTGACTGGCTGATGCTACTAATGGGTTGGAAGGAGGAAACAAGTTCTACAATTATGCATTGAATAGTAAAACACTCAGTAAAACTACACTACCTCTAAAAACAACCTGGGGATATGGGTATAGAGTAAACTAAGGCTGGGATCACATCTGTGTCGGAGTCTCCGTTGGAGACTTTGTTGCAAAAACTGCCAAAGATCATTGGAGAGAAAAAAGTCCTGCATGGACACCTGGCGGACCCCATTATAATCAATGGGGCATTTCTGTGTCCTTGTGTAACTGCTGTTTTAGCATTCTAGCTCTACATCATTTTGGTTCCCCAGAAAACCCAAAAGATGGAAAGCTCGGCACTAGTGTGACCCTACCCTAAGCAGAGCTGCAACTGTGAGGGCCGTCTACTTCCAAAGACTCTCTGCCCACATCCCAGACTTCATATCTGCAGATGAGAAGAGGAAACTCTACATCCTACTAGGAGAAGAAGAGGCCACTGTGGAGATCGCTGCCCAATACGTGTCCAGCTGTCACCAAACAAGAGGAAGATGAGACCCAACGGACTGTTATACCCCAAACTACCCACCCCACCCCACCTCCCCATATAGCGGTCACCAACTATGAGGAAGATGAGACTCCACGGATTGTTATACCCCAAATCAAAAAGTGAAAGTGGAATGCTTTTACCCCCAGAAAGTGAGTCTCTAATCTCTCATATCTATGGAAACCCCAGCGGTTTCCCCAAAGATATAATTGTAGCAGAGACTCTGCAAACTTTCTGTTTAAAGCATTGCCACCGCGTTTTTTCACGCAGCACTTTGTTGCTGTGAGATGTTCGATGGGGCCTTAGCCTTACTCTTCATGAAAATGAGGTCCACAGAGCACAGGGGGCATTAACTGCAATTGCCGAGCACAGCTGCCTCACCATTGACTACAATATTTTATACTGCGTAATGCACATGTGCAGGATTTCGTACCGACGCTCCATGATGTCAGAACTGTTGCAGGATCAGCTTCTACTGCCCAGGGAGACATACTAGAATCCAGGATGGGCGTGTTTAATGATGAGGCGGCTGTGCTCGGCAATTGTAGTCAACAACCCGCCCTGCTCCATGCACCTCTTTTGCATAAGGAGTAAAACTGCTTTTTTGATGCACCCACGGGGCCAAGAAACACTAGAAAGGTAAACAGTAGATTACATTTTAGTTGCAGCCTCTATAACACTAAGGCTGTGTTTTAACACGACTGGGGGAAGTGATAGACTTGAAATACTTTTTCTGAAAGAAACAGGCCCAGATCATTCCCCCGGATAACAGAAATCACACGCAACTTTTATTGCCGGACTGCCAGACACCAACTATAGATGGTCCTTATGTGCTTTCTTTACAAGCAACAGTAAAGTGTAATAGAAATGTACTGAACTTGGCAAATAAAATAAAATAAAACTTTACAAATCCTCCACTATTAAACAATGACATCATAAAGGTTATCGCATTCGCATAATATTAATATCAATGCCAATTAGTACAAATAGAGACACCAGGGCAAAAACAATAACATTTAAGAGATTCTTTGAATGCTCATGAAAATTCTGTCCTCCATTTATAGCGGCGATAAAGCCTTATTAGATAATCCTGAGCGCCTGTTTCTACTTCGGCATTAAGGAGACCCTTGTGCGATCGGTTCAATGATGAAGTTAATTAGAGCGGTTACATTCAAGCTGCCAAATTGTTCTATTTTACATGTAAAACGCGGTGAAGGTGTTGTCCACCAGCGGCCATAACATTTCCATGTACGTTATTTTAGGTAGAGCTTTAGCATTTCTCTCACATTTCGGGATAATAAGTGGTCCTGCTGCTGGAACCGTGGGAAAATCTGTTTACTTCCCTGCGTTACTAGGAGTCGTAAACTACTCTAATAATGAGGCTTTGTACTTTTGTAGTTGTGCTGAGTACAGGGCTGGGAGCTGTAGCCGCGTTTTCTATGAGGTAATTATTGTTACCACCATAAGCTGCAGTTACAGATTGCGCCGGGGCCCTCTACAAGTTTGTCGAGGCGAATGACCGGTAGGGGGGACAAAGATCTATATCCAATTGTTTTGGACCGCACGATTTCTCCCATCGAGGATGTAATTATCTTTCAATTGGAAGCAACACTTTAAGGCTCAGTTTCAGCCTTTGTTCTAGAACACAGAATTCTAGGGCCTCGTTAATTCCTGATTAGTTCACATATCGTCAGCTACTCCGGAGCCGCTCCCGCTGCAAGTGCTAACAACCCGCTCTCACAGGTCCCCCCAATAGGCAGAACACCACTTACTATGCAGGTTAAAGAGCCCGAGGGGAGAAAGAAACATTTGCCCTTAAAGTGACAGTACTGCAACGCACACAAAGGCGTCACTTGTTAGTTAAACAACTTACAGAGAGACACTCGAGGGAGATTGACTTCCTTTATACAGAAGCCTACTTTTTCACGACTTGGGAAACAAGTAATAGTGTTCTCTAGATCTTTTGTAAAGGACCATTTTGTTAAGTCCCTGGTGAGCAGTATTGGTACACAGGTTTATTGGTCTACAGGTACTCGGCGTGCAATGTACCAAAGAAAGAGCAAAATGGATGTGAGGTTTCTCAATTCTATATTTAGATCAGCACCAATAACAAGAACAATATCTAATGATGATATAAAGTGATACATCCAATAAATAAGCCCTGGCTGTTTATGGACCACATAGGTCCTACTCCTATCCACTGGGTCACCATCTTGAAGACGACTTTTCAATGTCTTCGGGCACATGCGGTTTTATATATCACTAGAAAGTCGACAGTATGCTCTAGTCGGCTTTCCCTATATCTACCCCGGGGAAGAGCTATCGGTGCACTTAATAATAGCTCTTCACCGTCAGAAGGGCATTCCTGACAGTCTAGCTGGGAATGCCCCGACTGGAAAGTACTGTCCATAGCCCTATACTGTGAGGGGGCATTCCTTACCACCCAGCCATGACACTGAGTAGTGAGGATCGCCCCCCCAGTACTAATGTATGGACAAGTACTGTCAGGAGGAAGGGGTATTCCTCACCGCTGATGTGTGTACCTGAATAGGAGTTACCACTTACTATGTGGTGCTCCTGATCCCTATTCACCAGTGATGAAGGCTTATTGACCTATATGGTCACCGGATCCAGCAGTTACCACCATAATATGGATGGAAGAGCCATCCATATAGCCCAGGGAACTGGCAGAAGGGGAAGGGTGACTTCACCTATAAAGAAAATGTCATGGGGGGGTCAGGAGAGCCACATAGTAAGTGGTAGAACGTATTAATAAAGTCTAAAGTTAGTTTAATTCATAGAACAACTTAAAGGTTTTGTTTGGATGACTATCTTTGTTCATTAAGCGATATTCATCTCAGTGAACTCCTGGCCCTCCCATTCCAGTACTTTCCATATCCCTGGTGATCTCTAGTTCTGGTCAGCCAATCACCGACTGCGATGGGTTAGCCTGCGACCACTGATTGGCTAAAAGATCATTTTCTGTCTGCTCAGAGGGACCAGCAGGGGTCTAAACCATAAGCCTATCACAGGCTCACCAAGAAATCTGTGAACAGCCAGGATAGAATCATAAACAACAAAAAATCACCGTAATGTTATAAAACATGGCAACCAATTATTCATCGGTGTGTCCTAAGTCTAGCACAAAGCAACTCCAGGGTTTCATTTGACTGCATTTAGAGAATAAACAACTCCCATAGGGAATAATGGCGCTACATGCAGAATGATGCCATCTGAGATGATAATTGCACTTATTCCACACACATAAAAAAGAGAAGAACAAAAGACAAAGATAAGGACAAGATTTAAAACTATTACATAGAGATATCATTGTCCAACCTTCTTCAGATGCTTCATGTGTAACTATAGCTTAACGGGTAGCATCTAGTCACAACAGGGAGTTTATTGCACCCCTGAGCATCTACACAGTCCAGTCTTATTAACGTGACCACCGCCTACTTCTGACGTCAACGTTAACTAACCAATCGCAGAAGGCACGTGTCATCAGCCATCTGGGTGCACTCATCATTGTGGAAGGCACGATGGATTAACACAAGTATGCATCTATCCTTGCGGACCATGTTCACCCCTACATGCGAATTGTTTTTCCTCAGGATGATGGCATCTACCAGCAGGACAATGTGACGTGTCATAAAGCTCGCAGTGTACGTGCGTGGCTGGAGGAGCACCACGATGAGTTTACCGTACTCCCTTGGCCAGCAAATTCCCCAGACTTGAACCCAATGGAGAATCTGTGGGATCACCTCAATCAGGTTGTTTGCGCCATGGATGCTCAACCACATAACCTAGCACAGCTGGCCACGGCACTGGAGTCGGCATGGCTCAACATCCCAGTGACATCATCACAACATCCCCTCTCTTCCTGCGCTCCGCTCTGCCAAAGGTGGTTATTCTGGATTTTGACATTGTGACTGGACTGTGTATATTAACAAATGGCAGAAAAATAAACTTGATAAGAAGTCATGGAGTCATCTAGTATTGCATCCAGCTTGTATTGCATTTGCTTTCTTATATTATTATTTGCATGCTACATCTTATATCTATACAGGTATCGATCAAACATCTTCATTATGGAAGACCTTTATACTAGTGGTAGGGTGTCCCGGACATCAGTCTTATAGAATATATTCACCTCCTAGTGTTCCTCTAAAGTGGTGCGGGAGATATCGATATTAAAAATGTGTTTGGGTGCATCTCCTCTAATAGCATCTGGATATGAATTAAAAACAGTAATAATCATAATAAATTCATGGAGGCTTCAAGACATTTTGGTGCCAGAAGAACTGTGATAATGCTTTAAAATAGAATCACCATAAATATTTAAGATGTTATACCTCCAGACTGCAAATCTCTGACCACAATGCATTCTACTGAGAAAATTAGATTAAAATGCAACATTTCTGGACTTCGAGTCTCGTTCTCTTATCTGCAAATGATAGGGTGCAGAACACTCTTGTCTGTGCCCCATACATGAATTTCTGTCTAATATCACAGTTATCACAGTCAGGGTTCTTTTCCGACATGTAATATTTTTGGAACTGTGTCTCTGATTTCCGAGAGGTTAATGGATACACTTAAACACAATATTAATCTGTGACCTGTCATCATTGGGCACCATAACATGGCTTTCCCTGACTGTTGGCTGTAATAGGACAGGTCCGGGGCTTGTATAAACAGTCAGGGGCGTAGCTCTACTCATTATAGCATGTGCCTAATACATCACAGATGTCTGGATACCCAGAACCCGCATTCACACACTACTACTTCACTGTTCATGTTGACCCTTTCCCGCTGTCTTATAATTTCTGTTTTGTAAGCAGTAGTCTCGGCTGCCATATTGAACACATGCTTCTCCATGGATGGGCAAATATTTGACTAATATTTCCTCATGGGTTGAACCTCCTTATTAGATGCTTGATAAAAACTCTAAAGCTGGCCACACACATACACAACCTATCTATCTGCAGATCATTTTAGTAGCATCTGTTAAAAATCCCATTGGTATAATCTCCACGGACATCAGATGCTCCACAGATTTCACCAAATTTAGCCTGACTTGCCAAACATCTTCAGATAAATATTAGAGATGATGGTAGCCCCCTGAAGAAGCAGGGGCGAAACGGTCCGTCGGGGCTCAGAGTGGAGGTCGCAGCTGGTGAGCAGTGATTTATGTATATGCTTCACATTGTGTCCTATGTAGGTTGGCTTATGTAATACTGGCATGTGTGTGTAACTTTACATGGTTCTGTTACCTTATATGCTCTTACTATATAGTGGTGATGTGGGTATGCTCTTTGCAATGCTACAGATATATTTTTCCAATTAAGTGCCCTGATCTTGTGATATTGTGGGCAATAGGAGCCTATTTACATTTATATATATACAAAATACTGGGCCTCTCTATACACACATTTATTGTGGCTGTTCTCATCCCCTACACCACTAGCGGATTATACACCTGCTGCAGCTGCTCAGTCCAGTGCGACCTCCACTCTTGTTGTGTGTTTTTAAATGGTTTTATGTGTTTGTGTTTTCCTTATACCAATATTTTTTACAATTAAAAACATTTTTGCAACAATAAATTTAGATTTAAAATCAAAAGAATTTTTTGTGTTATTTATACATTGATACTTAGTTGGTGCTTTGAGTT
This sequence comes from Leptodactylus fuscus, assembly GCF_031893055.1. Lineage (NCBI taxonomy): Eukaryota > Metazoa > Chordata > Amphibia > Anura > Leptodactylidae > Leptodactylus > Leptodactylus fuscus. The sequence goes on along the minus strand of NC_134275.1, from coordinate 15,334,837 downwards.
TTTGCGGGTATCTTTGTTTTTTATCTAGTATTGAGATTGCTTTGGGTTAAATATTAGAGATGAGCGAGTAGTGTTCGATCGAGTAGGTATCCGAAATACTCGTACTCGATCGAACACTACTAGCTGTTCGAAGTTTAAGGTTCGATGCAGAACCAGCGTTGATTGACAGAATGCTATACATTCTGCCAATCAACGCTGGTTCTTCTCTTACCTTTAGAAATCTTCTCTGTGCAGCGTCCCCGCGGCGTCTTCCGGCTAGAATTCACTCTGCCTAGGCATGTGGCCTAGGCAGAGCCGACTGCGCATGCACGAGCATGCCCTCGCATGCGCAGTCGGCTCTGCTCAGGCATCGGGCCGGGCAGAGCCGACCGCGCATGCGCAGTCGGCTCTGCCTAGGCCCCGATGCCTAGGCAGAGTGAATTCCAGCCGGAAGACGCCGCGGGGGCGCTGCGACGGGAAAAGACTTCAAGGAGAATCCAGCCCGACCGTCACTCGTGGACTTGGTAAGTATAATTCTATCGAATTTTGTGTACCCCTGAAACAAGCATTTCCCCCCATAGACTATAATGGGGTTCGAAATCGGATTTCGAACCTCGGACATTTTAGTGTTCGCTCATCTCTAAATATCTTAAGTGTATGGCAGCTTAAAGGGATTCTATCATTAGAATCCAATTTTTTAACTAAGTACACGTCGGAATAGCCTTAAGAAAGTCTATTCTTCTCTTACCTTTATTATTCCGATCCATGCCACCGTTCCTGAGAAATTTCTTCCTTCTTTCACATATAAATGAGCTTTCAGGCATCCCCCGTGCTGTCCAAAAAACTTTCCAGTGACGTCTCTGTCTTCTTCTCCTGACCATCTCTTTGCCGGGTCATCAGCCAAAAGCACCAACTGCGCATGTCCGTCGGCCATTTTCCTGTGGCCAAACGGGCGCTCGTGTAAGAGGCCACAGGAAAATGGCTGACGGACATGCTTGGCTGAAGAAGTGGTCGATGACCGGGAGAAGAGGCAGTCGGGAGAAGACAGAGGCATCACTGAAGATGTTTGGGACAGCACAGGAGAAGCCCCCTGTACGGTCTGAAAGATCATTTACATATGGAGGAATTAAGGAATTTCTTAGGAACGGCGGCACGGATCAGAATAATAAAGGTAAGCGAAGAATAACCTTTCTTAAGGCTATTCCGACATGTACTTATTTATAAAAGGGAATTCTAATGATAGACTCCCTTTAAATAGTAGGTCAAGCCGAGAATTATATTCTGTATTCCTTTTGTTTACCCATTGACTGCAAAATCCTGCAAATGTCTGAGAATATAGGTCATAGAAGTACAAAAGTTAGCAGTGCTCCGCCATGCATGATTCTAGATTTTGCTGGAAGTGCCTTAGTTAATTTTGTATGACTATGCTCTAATTTTGTCATTTTGCACCCATTTTTACCTAAAGCGCCTGTCGAATATATTATGCTTTATAATGACAAAGTAACGAAGTAGAGAATTGTACAGACCCAAGTCTAGCATAGAATGACAGAGAGGAGATTACAAGTTTATGCTCGACAGACAATAGAATCATATTTTGTGAATATGTCCAGATATGTGTGTCACAAGATGATGTTTTTTGGGGGTATTGTGTCAAAAAGTGATATCCTATACGTATCTCCGTGGGGCCATCCATTGTGTTGTGAATTGTAGAATTGCAAAGGTTTTCTGTTATGTTATCATTATTGTATTTACCGTATATACTCGAGTATAAGCTGAATTTTTCAGCACAGTTTTTGTGCTGAAAAAGCCCCCCTCGGCATATACTCGAGTCAAGCAAAAAAAAATTATTTTTTTTTTATTTTTTTTTTATTTTTTTTTGGGGGGAGGTGTCTATGACCAGCCACAATAGTAATGTATAGAATCTCCCATAAATTAGTGGAAAAAAAAGAAGCTTTAAAAAATATATAATAACAAAATAAAGTAAATCTAAATCCCTCCTTTCCCTAGAATACATATAAAAGTAGAAAATGACTGTGAAACACAAACACATTAGGTATCCCTGTGTCTGACAGTGTCTGGTCTACTGAATATAGGGGATCTGCAGTGCTCCTGTTCTGGGAAGGGGTTAATAGGAGCACTGCAGATCCCCTATATTCAGCCAGGCTTAATTTCAAGTGGGAGAAAAATAACTCAGTCCCCAAGCTCAGGGAAGGGGCAGACAGACAACCAAAACACCCCCTCCCCTTCCCAGCAACTACCCAAAAACTCCAACCATTTTAATTTTTTAGATTTTCCAGTAGCTGCTGCATTTCCCTCCTCTTGGCTTATACTCAAGTCAATAAGTTTTCCCAGTTTTTTTGTGAAAAAATTAGGGGCCTCGGCTTATATTCGGGTCGACTTATACTCGAGTATATACGGTAATTGGTTTCTAGAGAATTCAATTGGAGTCCTTAACTGATTGATGCTACGTTTACGGCGAACATATCTTTACAAGTACACATAGCGACATTTAGATGTTTCCATGATCATCTTCCTCTGGAACACATCAAGGGCCCATAGCCAAAACCATAATGATTTTATCATTCCTCATTACCTATTCACATATATTTCTTCATTTTTGGGTTAGTTTGCCACCTCCTATTGAGCAAGTTATAGAGTTGGACTGACCTATGGTCTCCTATGGTACAGACACCCTTGTCCTAATGGATTATGTACGTGTATACAAAAGTTGGAAAACCTGTTGGATGATGATAGAGGAGTTCATGGTGTTCATCAAGAAAGAAGGATTCCTGTGTAGATCTCATAAATATCCATTAACATTTAGGGCAATGCTCAATGATATATGGATGGGGCTTAGAGTCTATCCAGACAACTAAGTTCCTTGGCCACGTGATATCTGTAATCCAAGAAGTAATAGGAGTTGACGTATTTTTTCATGGATCACACACACTGGTCTATTTTCACTGACCTGTCTTGCCTATTGATATGGATGGCTCTAGGAAAAAATGGATCCCACATGGGACACAAATTGGCCGTGAAAAACACTGGCAACAATAGGCTTGGTCATCTGAATAGAGCTTAAATCCGATGAGTATACAGCCTCCATGCTTGACAAAATATTCATTATACATTGCCCACTGGTCACATGAAAAGCATTTGCACCATAGGGATTGATTCAAGTGAAATCTTTATCAGCTTATTGTGATCTAACCTTGTTTAAACAATAAGGCTGAAATCACACACAGGTTTTTTTTGTGCCAGTTTTTGATGCTGTTTTATGAGCCAAAGCCAGGAGAGGATCCAGAAAGAAGAAACATAAAGGAAAAACAGAAACTTCTGCTCTCTTCTGTATTCACACCGAGCTTTGGCTCTAAAAACTGCATAAAAAACTGCTATGAAAAGACTGTATGTGATTGTAGCCTAAAGGTATATAAGCAAAGGGATACATTACAATCGTGCCCTATGGTTACATTTTCTGTCTCTCTACTGCCCCATATGTACAAGCCCTAAAGGAGCACGTAGCATGTTATAAAGTAGGTGGAACTATATAGACTGATATATAGAATTAAAGGTAAACAAATTTGTATAACATGTCACTCATTTAATGGGAGCCTGTCATCAGAACCCAGCATATCAACCCAGCCCTGCAGATAGATAGGTTAGGATCTCCAGAACCAGCATATCACTCAAGCCCTGCAGATAGATAAGTTAGTGTCACCAGAACCCATAGACTATCGACCCAGACCTGCAGATAGATAGGTTAGGGTCACGAGAACCCAGCTTATCAACCTAGACCTGCAGATAGATAGGTTAGTGTCACCAGAACCCAGCATATCAACCCAGACCTGCATATAGATAGATTAGGGTCACAAGAACCCGGCATATCAACCCAGCCATTCAGATAGATAGGTTAGGTTCACCAGAATCCATAGCCTATCAACCCAGACCTGCAGATAGATAGGTTAGGATCACGAGAACCCAGAATATCAACCCAGCCGTGCAGATAGATAGGTTAGGTTCACCAGAACCCAGCATATAAACCCAACCCAGCATATAAACCCAGCCCTGCAGATAGATAGGTTAGGTTCACCAGAACCCATAGCCGATCAACCCAGCCCTGCAGATAGATAGGTTAGGGTCACCAGAACCCATAGCCTATAAGCCCAGCCCTGCAGATAGATAGGTTAGGTTCACCAGAACCCATAGCCTATCAACCCAGCCATGGAGATAGATAGGTTAGTGTCACCAGAACCCAGCATATCAACCCAGCCCTGCAGACAAATAGATTAGGGTCACGAGAACCCGGCATATCAACCCAGCCATTCAGATAGATAGGTTAGGTTCACCAGAACCCATAGCCTATCAACCCAGCCATGGAGATAGATAGGTTAAGGTCACCTGCATCAGTTTTTCCCCCTTGTGATTTGTTGCATTTGTTGCTCATATATTGCTGCTATTCTCAATATGCAACTGAGATTTGCTTATTCTGTGTTTCGGAGTCCAGTGGGCGGTTGTACTCAGTGAGTGACAATGTTCCCTGTATAAGTCTGCATACACCTCTATTGGTCACTGAGTACAATCATTCACTGGACTCCTAAATCCAGAATAAGCAGATATTTAAATGACTAAAATATAAGTTCTACGGAAACTTTTCTTACAAAACTATTAATCTGAAGAGCTTTTCTATCTTTACATCTTGCTGCACGTAGATTGGACTGCATTTTCAACATAACAGGTTCTCTTTAAGTCTTAATGTTCCATGTTTCAATGTTCTTTGGGTTTAGTTGGCTTTGCGCCACCCGGAAAACACATGGACCCATTATAGTCTATGGGGTCCATGTGCTTTCATAAGCTCACCGCTTGTCAATGCGTTCGGTATTCCATTCGTGGGGGTTCCCATGCGGAATGCATATGTGAACCAGGCCTAAGAAGGGAAAATAAAACTATACCATGAGTCTTTCTACATTCCAAATGTAGTTGAACCACTTCGAAGTGTCTATTTACACGAATACTATTATTCCAGGTGCATTATGGGTCTGAGACCTGAGAAAATAAACATTTAAGTTAAAGATTTCCAGTAGTAAAATCTGAGTTACCCTGTGAAAACAGGGACATTGTGGAGCCTAATATAGTATAATATTATTACAATTATAAATGATAATATTATAACGTCCCTTAGGATTTAGCTCTGGGGAAGAAATGTTTGTCCTTAAAATAAATGAATTATTCGACACACATCAATCAGAAATCTGGGTTAGTAGCTCATTGCAACATCAAAAATGACTTTCTCCCGGAGCCTCGCTCGGCGGCGCCATGGGACCCGAGCGTTTCACCTTGCCATAACGACACCATCCATTGAGACTAATTGTCTCACCTGCTACTGGCAAAGTCTACACAAAAAGGATAAAAATACATGACTGGCCCGGTCCCAGGGGGCAAAGCCAATAATTTACTGCGCCTACTGCGATCTGCCTGGAAGATGAGTGCATGCCTTATAGTAACGGCCCGTCGTCTACAAGGTGACATTGACTTTATCAAGGTCATATACTTACACAATGGAACAAATCAGATATGGCAAATCTATATGCTACGTCTTTATACATGTACATATAAGATATAGATTTCATTTTCAAGTTTTACCCTGAATGTTGTATATATACTGTACACACATGTGGGATTTAAGGACATAGTTTCAGCTTTCCATACAAGCATAAGAAAGCTGCTTATGTTATACATGGCCTAAAATCTTACAAACAAAAAACACCAAAAATGCATAAAATACATAATTAAAATAATTATTTGGCCCGAATATTCAATATTGTTTTGTTTTTTTTACAAAACCAAAGATATTTATTTATTTATTTTTTTTATGTAGATTTTGAGCCCCATATATGGATCACAATGTACATTTTTTTTCCTATCAGTATGTCTTTGTAGAATGGGAGGAAATCCACACAAACACGGGGAGAACATACAAACTCCTTGCAGATGTTGTTCCTGACGGGATTCGAACCCAGGCTGCAGTGCTAACCACTGAGCTACCATGTCGCCCCCACCAAAGAAATAAAGATTGATCTCAGGCAAACTGAAATGGCAGAAGAGACCCCAGAGTATAATAGGGGAGGTATAAGGTATAAAAAATTAAAAAGCATTCATACTCACCTTCCCTTACCTCTTTTGGGCCTCCTCACTCTCCTGGTGATTTCCAGTGCTCTTCTAGGATATCATCGGCCCAGGCTCAGCATTAAGGCCTGTGATTGTACCCCAGTGGTGACCTGGGCACGATGAGCATCATGACGTCATATAACACCACTTTGACTTTGGTTAGGATTGAGCGATCAGGATCAGGAAAGATCGGATCCCAATCGAGCAAATTTCACTATCGGGATCGGCTGGAAAATGATCGAAAATCAGATTTTAAAAACAATCCTAAAATCTCAAGATCGGCTCAACCCCATTCATGTATATATCATTAATAAGGTTGAGCGATCGGGATTGGGAAAGATTGGATCCCGATCGGCGATCGAGCAAATTTCATGATCGGGATTGGCTGGAAAATGATCGAAAATCGGATTTTAAAATCGATCCTAAAATCTCAAGATCGGCTCAACCCTAACTTTGACATAATTTCAGCTGTTTGCCTTAGAGAGCTAAAATTGGACATACAGGTTCCTAGGGGCCCTGGGGTATTTTACACTATGTTTTAAGTCAATTTAAAGTGGTTCATATCAAACTTGATCAAAGTCAATGAACCAGTGATTCGAGCTGCCGAACCCAAACATGAAACGAATCACTCACATTTCATGATACTCCGTGCTAAAGCTCTAGTGGTCTCTGACAGTCTATGTTCGTTGTCCTGCAGTGGTGACATGTCGTACATACACAGAGCAGAAGAATAGGAAAGCACTCCAGATTTGATCCACATCATTCCAGTATATTTTATTCCAGATGAACCATCCAATATGAACTAAAAATAACAACACTGCTCAAAGAATATATGTATTATCACCATAGTCAATGCCAAAACAACATTTCAGGGAGTTGCGCTTTCATCAGGTAGCTGGAGTGATCCATAGGGAAAAAACACCATACTGTAGGACAGACATATTGTTTTATCCTGTGAGCAGTGTTGTCTTTCCTACTATATATTAGATGTGTCCAATGCTGGAAATATTTGGACCAAAGTGCTGTTCTATTCTTCTGCTCCCTGGCATTTTAAGGGATTCTACTAGAGATGAGCGAACAGTGTTCTATCGAACTCATGTTCGATCGGATATTAGGCTGTTCGGCATGTTCGAATCGAATCGAACACCGCGTGGTAAAGTGCGCCATTACTCGATTCCCCTCCCACCTTCCCTGGCGCCTTTTTTGCTCCAATAACAGCGCAGGGTAGGTGGGACAGGAACTACGACACCGGTGACGTTGAAAAAAGTAGGCAAAACCCATTGGCTGCCGAAAACATGTGACCTCTAATTTAAAAGAACAGCGCCGCCCAGGTTCGCGTCATTCTGAGCTTGCAATTCACCGAGGACGGAGGTTTCCGTCCAGCTAGCTAGGGCTTAGATTCTGGGTAGGCAGGGACAGGCTAGGATAGGAAGGAGAAGACAACCAACAGCTCTTGTAAGAGCTAAATTCCAGGGAGAAGCTTGTCAGTGTAACGTGGCACTGACGGGCTCAATCGCCGCAACCCAGCTTTCCCAGGATCCTGAATGGAATACACTGTCAGTGTATTCCCGTATACCCGATATATACCCCGATACCCGTTCCAACGGTGTGCCCCCCCACCTTCACCCCAGAAATACCCTGCAAGTCCCCTAGCAATAGAATTGGGGCTATATACACCCACAATTTTTACTACTGGTATACAGTGCCATTGTCTGACTGGGAATTCAAAGAATATATTGGGAATACAAATACCCTCATTTCTTGCTACTGCCATATAGTGCCAGTGTCTGACTGGGAATTCAAAGAATATATTGGGGTTACGTGCACCCACAATTTTTACTACTGGTATACAGTGCCATTGTCTGACTGGGAATTCAAAGAATATATTGGGAATACAAATACCCTCATTTCTTGCTACTGCCATATAGTGCCAGTGTCTGACTGGTAATTCAAAGAATATATTGGGGTTACGTGCACCCACAATTTTTACTACTGGTATACAGTGCCATTGTCTGACTGGGAATTCAAAGAATATATTGGGAATACAAATACCCTCATTTCTTGCTACTGCCATATAGTGCCAGTGTCTGACTGGGAATTCAAAGAATATATTGGGGTTACGTGCACCCACAATTTTTACTACTGGTATACAGTGCCATTGTCTGACTGGGAATTCAAAGAATATATTGGGAATACAAATACCCTCATTTCTTGCTACTGCCATATAGTGCCAGTGTCTGACTGGTAATTCAAAGAATATATTGGGGTTACGTGCACCCACAATTTTTACTACTGGTATACAGTGCCATTGTCTGACTGGGAATTCAAAGAATATATTGGGAATACAAATACCCTCATTTCTTGCTACTGCCATATAGTGCCAGTGTCTGACTGGGAATTCAAAGAATATATTGGGGTTACGTGCACCCACAATTTTTACTACTGGTATACAGTGCCATTGTCTGACTGGGAATTCAAAGAATATATTGGGGTTATAAATACCCTCATTTCTTGCTACTGCCATATAGTGCCAGTTTCTGACTGGTAATTCAAAGAATATATTGGGGTTACGTGCACCCACAATTTTTACTACTGGTATACAGTGCCATTGTCTGACTGGGAATTCAAAGAGTATATTGGGAATACAAATACCCTCATTTCTTGCTACTGCCATATAGTGCCAGTTTCTGACTGGTAATTCAAAGAATATATTGGGGTTACGTGCACCCACAATTTTTACTACTGGTATACAGTGCCATTGTCTGACTGGGAATTCAAAGAATATATTGGGGTTATAAATACCCTCATTTCTTGCTACTGCCATATAGTGCCAGTTTCTGACTGGTAATTCAAAGAATATATTGGGGTTACGTGCACCCACAATTTTTACTACTGGTATACAGTGCCATTGTTTGACTGGGAATTCAAAGAGTATATTGGGAATACAAATACCCTCATTTCTTGCTACTGCCATATAGTGCCAGTTTCTGACTGGGAATTCAAAGAATATATTGGGGTTACGTGCACCCACAATTTTTACTACTGGTATACAGTGCCATTGTCTGACTGGGAATTCAAAGAATATATTGGGGTTATAAATACCCTCATTTCTTGCTACTGCCATATAGTGCCAGTTTCTGACTGGTAATTCAAAGAATATATTGGGGTTACGTGCACCCACAATTTTTACTACTGGTATACAGTGCCATTGTCTGACTGGGAATTCAAAGAGTATATTGGGAATACAAATACCCTCATTTCTTGCTACTGCCATATAGTGCCAGTTTCTGACTGGTAATTCAAAGAATATATTGGGGTTACGTGCACCCACAATTTTTACTACTGGTATACAGTGCCATTGTCTGACTGGGAATTCAAAGAATATATTGGGGTTATAAATACCCTCATTTCTTGCTACTGCCATATAGTGCCAGTTTCTGACTGGGAATTCAAAGAATATATTGGGGTTACGTGCACCCACAATTTTTACTACTGGTATACAGTGCCATTGTCTGACTGGGAATTCAAAGAATATATTGGGGTTATAAATACCCTCATTTCTTGCTACTGCCATATAGTGCCAGTTTCTGACTGGTAATTCAAAGAATATATTGGGGTTACGTGCACCCACAATTTTTACTACTGGTATACAGTGCCATTGTCTGACTGGGAATTCAAAGAGTATATTGGGAATACAAATACCCTCATTTCTTGCTACTGCCATATAGTGCCAGTTTCTGACTGGTAATTCAAAGAATATATTGGGGTTACGTGCACCCACAATTTTTACTACTGGTATACAGTGCCATTGTCTGACTGGGAATTCAAAGAATATATTGGGGTTATAAATACCCTCATTTCTTGCTACTGCCATATAGTGCCAGTTTCTGACTGGTAATTCAAAGAATATATTGGGGTTACGTGCACCCACAATTTTTACTACTGGTATACAGTGCCATTGTCTGACTGGGAATTCAAAGAGTATATTGGGAATACAAATACCCTCATTTCTTGCTACTGCCATATAGTGCCAGTTTCTGACTGGTAATTCAAAGAATATATTGGGGTTACGTGCACCCACAATTTTTACTACTGGTATACAGTGCCATTGTCTGACTGGGAATTCAAAGAGTATATTGGGAATACAAATACCCTCATTTCTTGCTACTGCCATATAGTGCCAGTGTCTGACTGGGAATTCAAAGAATATATTGGGGTTACGTGCACCCACAATTTTTACTACTGGTATACAGTGCCAATTTCTAACTAGGAATTCAAAATGCGCAAGGCTCCCGGAAAGGGACGTGGACGAGGCCGTGGGCGAGGTCGGGGGAATGGTTCTGGGGAGCAAGGTAGCAGTGAAGCCACAGGGCGTCCCGTGCCTACTCCTGTGGGGCAGCAAGCATTGCGCCACTCCACAGTGCCAGGGTTGCTTGCCACATTAACTAAACTGCAGGGTACAAACCTTAGTAGGCCCGAGAACCAGGAACAGGTCTTGCAATGGCTGTCAGAGAACGCTTACAGCACATTGTCCAGCAGCCAGTCAGACTCTGCCTCCTCTCCTCCTATTACCCAACAGTCTTGTCTTCCTTCCTCCCAAAATTCCGAAGCTTTACAGAACAATAACCCAAACTGTCCCTGCTCCCCAGAGCTGTTCTCCGCTCCTTTCATTGTCCCTCAACCTGCCTCTCCACGTCACGATTCCACGAACCTAACAGAGGAGCATCTGTGTCCAGATGCTCAAACACTAGAGTCTCCTCCATCTCCGTTCGATTTGGTGGTGGATGACCAGCAACCCACCCTCATCGACGATGATGTGACGCAGTTGCCGTCAGGGCATCCAGTTGACCGGCGCATTGTGCGGGAGGAGGAGATGAGACAGGAGTTGGAAGAGGAAGTGGTGGATGATGAGGACACTGACCCGACCTGGACAGGGGGGATGTCAAGCGGGGAAAGTAGTGTGGATGTTGAGGCAGGTGCAGCACCAAAAAGGGTAGCTAGAGGCAGAGGCAGAGGTCAGCAGCTTAGGCGAAGCCAGGCCACACCCGGAATCTCCCAAGATGTTCCAGTTCGTACCCAGCCCCGAAAAACTCCCACCTCGAGGGCACGTTTCTCGAAGGTGTGGAGTTTTTTCAAGGAATGCGCCGAGGACAGATATAGTGTTGTCTGCACAATTTGCCTCTCGAAATTGATTAGGGGCTCTGAGAAGAGCAACCTGTCCACCACTTCAATGCGCCGTCATTTGGAATCCAAGCACTGGAATCAGTGGCAGGCAGCAACGGCAGGACAAAGGCCGCCTGCCGTTAACGCCACTGCCACTGCCTCTGCCACTGCCTCTGCCTCTGCCACTGCCACTGCTGACTGTGCTGGCGATGCACTCCAGAGGACGAGCCAGGACACCACTTCATCTGCCTCCGCCACTTTGTTGACTTCTACCTCATCCTCCCCTGGTCCTGTCTTATCTCCTTCTCCTGCACCATCAAAGGCACCATCAGGCGTTTCTTTACAACAACCCACCATCTCTCAGACATTGGAGCGGCGGCAGAAATACACTGCTAACCACCCACACGCGCAAGCCTTGAACGCCAACATCGCTAAACTGCTGGCCCAGGAGATGTTGGCGTTCCGGCTTGTTGAAACTCCCGCCTTCCTGGACCTGATGGCAACTGCGGCACCTCGCTATGCCGTCCCTAGCCGTCACTACTTCTCCCGGTGTGCCGTCCCCGCCTTGCACCAGCACGTGTCACTCAACATCAGGCGGGCCCTTAGTTCCGCGCTTTGCACAAAGGTCCACTTGACCACCGACGCGTGGACAAGTGCATGCGGACAGGGACGCTACATTTCACTGACGGCACACTGGGTGAATGTAGTTGAGGCTGGGACTGCTTCCCAAACTGGCCCGGTGTACCTCGTCTCCCCGCCTAACATTCCTGGCAGGGACACGAGAAGAACACCCCCCTCCTCCTCCTCCTCTACCGCCTCCTCCTCCGCCACCGCCTCCTCCTCCGCCACCGCCTCCTCCTCCGCTGTTAGATTGACCCCAGCTACGAGTTGGAAACGTTGCAGCACTGACGTTGGTAGACGTCAGCAGGCTGTGCTGAAGCTGATCAGCTTGGGGGACAGACAGCACACTGCCTCCGAGGTGAGGGATGCCCTCCTCGATGAGACGGCAATATGGTTTGAGCCGCTGCACCTGGGCCCAGGCATGGTCGTTTGTGATAACGGCCGGAACCTGGTAGCAGCTCTGGAGCTTGCCGGACTCCAACATGTTCCATGCCTGGCCCACGTCTTCAACCTAGTGGTGCAACGTTTCCTAAAGAGCTACCCCAATGTTCCAGAGCTACTGGTGAAAGTGCGGCGCATGTGCGCCCACTTTCGCAAGTCGACAGTAGCCGCTGCTAGCTTAAAATCTCTCCAGCAACGCCTGCATGTGCCACAACACCGGCTTTTGTGCGACGTCCCCACACGTTGGAACTCAACGTTTCAGATGTTGAATAGAGTGGTTGAGCAGCAGAGACCTTTGATGGAATACCAGCTACAAAACCCTAGGGTGCCACAAAGTCAGCTGCCTCAGTTTCACATCCATGAGTGGCCATGGATGAGAGACCTTTGTGACATCCTACGGGTCTTTGAGGAGTCCACAAGGAGGGTGAGCTCTGAGGATGCGATGGTGAGCCTTACAATCCCGCTCTTGTGTGTTCTGAGAGAATCCCTGATTGACATCAGGGATAACTCAGATCACACAGAGGAGTTAGGGATAGCATCCGATCCGTCACAGCTGGAGAGTAGGTCCACACATCTGTCCGCTTCACTGCGTTTAATGGAGGAGGAGGAGGAGGAGGAGGAGGAAGAAGAGTTGTCCGATGATGTGATGGTGATACAGGAGGCTTCCGGGCAACTTCGAATCGTCCCATTGTTGCAGCGCGGATGGGTAGACATGGAGGATGAGGAGGAAATGGAGATTGAACTTTCCGGTGGGGCCAGAGGAGTCATGCCAACTAACACTGTGGCAGACATGGCTGAGTTCATGTTGGGGTGCTTTACAACCGACAAGCGTATTGTCAAAATCATGGAGGACAACCAGTACTGGATCTTTGCTATCCTTGACCCCCGGTATAAAAACAACATCTCGTCTTTTATTCCGGTAGAGGGGAGGGCCAATCGCATCAATGCTTGCCACAGGCAATTGGTGCAGAATATGATGGAGATGTTTCCAGCATGTGACGTTGGCGGCAGGGAGGGCAGTTCCTCCAGTAGGCAACCAAGTTCTCACCGGTCCACACAAACGAGGGGCACACTGTCTAAGGTCTGGGACACCTTGATGGCACCCCCTCGCCAAAGTGCCGCCACGGAGGGTCCTAGTGTCACCAGGCGTGAGAAGTATAGGCACATGTTGCGGGAATACCTTTCCGACCACAGCCCTGTCCTCTCCGACCCCTCTGCGCCCTACACGTATTGGGTGTCGAAGTTGGACCTGTGGCTTGAACTTGCCCTATATGCCTTGGAGGTGCTGTCCTGTCCTGCCGCCAGCGTCCTATCTGAGAGGGTGTTCAGTGCAGCCGGTGGCATCATCACTGACAAGCGCACCCGTCTGTCAGCTGAGAGTGCCGACCGGCTCACTTTGATAAAAATGAACCACCACTGGATAGAGCCTTCATTTTTGTGCCCACCTGTGTAAAGCACCCCAACATGAAACTCCATGTCTGTACTCAACCTCTCCAATTCCTCCGCATCCTCATACTCATCCACCATAAGCGTTGCACAATTCTGCTAATACTAGGCTCCCTCCAACATGATTTCCCCCAACTCTGCTGGTTAGAGGCTCCCTCCACCCTGATTTCCACCAACTCTGCTGGTTAGAGGCTCCCTCCACCCTGCTTTCCCACAACTCTGCTGGTTAGAGGCTCCTTCCACCATGAATTTGCCCAAACTGGGCTGTTTAGAGGCTCCCTCCACCATGAATTGGTCCAAACTGGGCTGGTTAGAGGCTCCCTCCACCATTAATTGGTCCAAACTGGGCTGGTTAGAGGCTCCCTCCACCATGAATTTGCCCAAACTGGGCTGTTTAGAGGCTCCCTCCACCATGAATTTGCCCAAACTGGGCTGTTTAGAGGCTCCCTCCACCATGAATTGGTCCAAACTGGGTTTTTTAGAGGCTCCCTCCACCATGAATTGGTCCAAACTGGGCTGGTTAGAGGGTCCCTCCACCATGAATTGGTCCAAACTGGGGTGGTTAGAGGCTCCCTCCACCATTAATTGGTCCAAACTGGGCTGGTTAGAGGCTCCCTCCACCATTAATTGGTCCAAACTGGGCTGGTTAGAGGCTCCCTCCACCATTAATTGGTCCAAACTGGGCTGGTTAGAGGCTCCCTCCACCATGAATTTGCCCAAACTGGGCTGTTTAGAGGCTCCCTCCACCATGAATTTGCCCAAACTGGGCTGGTTAGAGGCTCCCTCCACCATGAATTGGTCCAAACTGGGGTTTTTAGAGGCTCCCTCCACCATGAATTGGTCCAAACTTGGCTGTTTAGAGGCTCCCTCCACCATTAATTGGTCCAAACTGGGCTGGTTAGAGGCTCCCTCCACCATGAATTGGTCCAAACTGGGTTTTTTAGAGGCTCCCTCCACCATGAATTTGCCCAAACTGGGCTGTTTAGAGGCTCCCTCCACCATGAATTGGTCCAAACTGGGGTGGTTAGAGGCTCCCTCCACCATTAATTGGTCCAAACTGGGCTGGTTAGAGGCTCCCTCCACCATTAATTGGTCCAAACTGGGCTGGTTAGAGGCTCCCTCCACCATGAATTTGCCCAAACTGGGCTGGTTAGAGGCTCCCTCCACCATGAATTGGTCCAAACTGGGTTTTTTAGAGGCTCCCTCCACCATGAATTTGCCCAAACTGGGCTGGTTAGAGGCTCCCTCCACCATGAATTGGTCCAAACTGGGGTTTTTAGAGGCTCCCTCCACCATGAATTTGCCCAAACTCTGCTGGTTAGAGGCTCAATCCACCCTGATTTTCAAAACAAATGTTGGTGCCAACCTCAACTTACTACAAGGGCCAAATTCACTGCTGGTGACAAGCTCTCCTCACTGCAAGTGCCAAATACACATGTTTCAAGGTGTTTTCCTACTGTCAGAGAGGTGGTATTGAGTGTGTAAAGTGTGTAGTTGTTAGGCTGTGATGTTGGGGTAATAGAGGGTCTTTGGTGTGTTAGATGCCCCCAGACATGCTTCCCCTGCTGTCCCAGTGTCATTCCAGAGGTGTTGGCATCATTTCCTGGGGTGTCATAGTGGACTTGGTGACCCTCCAGACACGGATTTGGGTTTCCCCCTTAACGAGTATCTGTTCCCCATAGACTATAATGGGGTTCGAAACCCGTTCGAACACACGAACATTGAGCGGCTGTTCGAATCGAATTTCGAACCTCGAACATTTTAGTGTTCGCTCATCTCTAGATTCTACCATTAAAAAACTATTTTTTCTAGGTAACACGTCGGAATAGCCTTTAGAAAGGCTATTCATCTCCTACCTTTGGAAGTGCTCTCCGCCGCGCCGTTCATTCGAAATACCGGTTTGTACCGGTATGCTAATTAGTTCTCTCGTGCGATGGGGGCGTCCCCATTGCTGCTTGAAAACCGACTGCAGCACCGCCTCTATGTTCTTCTGTATCCTCCCCTTCCTTCTTCTGCTTGATGTCGGACGCCTGCACAGTACGCTCTGTTCGGCGAAGACTTCAAGGAACGTACTGCGTATGTGCGAAATTGCGGTGTCGGCACTATGGCCGCGGGCATGCGCAGTGCGTTCGGCAAAGTTTGCCGAACAGAGCGTACTGCGCAGGCGTCCAACATCAAGCTGAAGAAGGAAGGGGAGGATACAGAAGAACATAGAGGCAGTGCTGCAGTCGGTTTTTGAGCAGCGATGGGGACGCCCCCATCGCATCTCCTGCGCTGGGGGACACCCCCATCGCTGCGAGAGAACTAATTAGCATACTGGTACAAACCGGTATTTCGAACGAACGGCGCGGCGGAGAGCACTTCCAAAGGTAGGAGACGAATAGCCTTTCTAAAGGCTATTCCGACGTGTTACCAAGAAAAAATAGTTTTTTAATGGTAGAATCCCTTTAAGGGAAGGTGGCTAGTCCTTCCCAGAACGTGCACCCCTATGAGATAAGCCTTTAGGGTAAGTTCAAACTGAGTTTTTTTGGACTGCAACCTGAGGCGGAGGCCGCTTCAGGTTCCAGTCTAATAGCCGGGTGGCCACGACTGAAAGCTGGTTCACTACATCGGCATCCAGCTGCGCACTCCACTCCGGATTAGGCCCAATGAATGGGCCTAGTCTGGAGAAGGGAGTGTCTTCAGGCCGAATCACGAGGCGACTCGGCCTGAAGAATGAGCACCTCGCTTCCGGGAGCAGTTTCTTCCGGCTCCCGGAAAAAAACTCCTGAGCGGCTCCCATTGATTTCAATGGGAGCCATCTTTTTGGTCAGGATTTTGAGGCGGATACAGCCTCAAAATCCTGACCCAAAAACTATGTGAACTTACTCTTACACTCCTACCTGATATCCCCACTACAAGATGCCGTCCATCCACATGATTTCTGCATCCAACCACTGGTCTCATGTAATGAATTCCGCAAGGTTACTAAGGTCATCGATCGGCTACAATGTTCTGATAGCTTTGTATTAACAACAATGGTGACCATCAAATAACATAACGTGTCCTGTACTTATGGCTACGATTTGGATTTTATCCATGGGAAAGAACACGACCAATTGGATGACAAATCGATGAGACTGGGAATTTAATCTTTTAACATCTTTCAAACAAATAACCTTATAGATCTAGTTTTTACATCACATATCACTGTAAATGTATAATGGAGATTGTGTATGGAAAGTGGAGGGAGAATATTCGAGTTATTTCCATTGCCAGTAATTGTATCTCCACATGTAACTGAACTTGGAGAGGGATAATATAATATGGTGATACTGGATGTATTTGTCACGGGTCCGGATACTAAGCAGCAAATTTCTTGACATGGGAATGAAGACTGAAGTCTGCAGGACAGATATTACTCAGAGATAAATAAGTAAGGAGACCTAGTTAATGAGCAATCTTAATAGACATGACATATGGCGAGACTGAGGTGTAGCTTCCTAACTAGAGCGACTAGTTAGGTTATGACGAGATAGATGACTCTCATTCATATTACCTGCTGCAATCCCCACAAGTGACCCACATCTGGCCATATATATAGATCGCTAATCGTACGAATAAGGATCCGTGAAACAACCGCTCCCGGCTCTTCCGACTGACTGCAGCTGATCTCTGCCTATAGATCTTGGTTACTATTGCATCTTGTATGGGAAGTAATTGTCACAGTGAACATTGATCCATTTCGTACAGTCCTCAGTTATCCCGTGAAAAACAAAGAATAATTCAATCCCTTGACATCAAAAGATTTTTGACAAGGCAATTTTTATATGCTTCACAATCCTACGCTGCCACATTACAGCTCTTTCTTGTACACAACCGTATTTGGGCTTCTATTCTAGTGTCTGTGTCTCCATAGGCTTCAGATAGAGGAATGAAGAGGATTTTTTTGTTGTTGTTGAGTGGCGTGCTATATAGGTAGGGAAATAAAGATATCTCAGCAGAAATGGAATCTAAATAAGCTTACTATGGAATTACATTGGTGAGCAGACCCCTCTGGTTCCAATAATAAAAGTAAAAAAAAATAATAATAATAATAATAATAAAAGTTATCACTAGAGATGAGCGAACAGTGAAATATTCGATATTCCATATTCGTTTCGAGTAGAGCCTCAATTTTCGACTACTCGATCGAATATTGAATCCCATTATAGTCTATGGGAAAAAATGCTCGTTTCAGGGGAAACCACTATTCGACTAAAGGAGAGTCACCAAGTCCACGAGTAGCAGGAGGAGAGTGTTTAGGAGGAGCGCTGTGCAGTTAAAGCACACGGACCCCATTTTAGTCTATGGGGTCCCTCGTAACAGTCTAGTCTATAGTCTATAGTCCCTCGTAGTCCCTTGTAACAGGAAGCTGCTAGCTCTCCTGACTAGCAAGGATGAGCCTGCTGCAGAACCAGCGTTGATTTGCCGCAGGCTCGTCTTTGCTAGCCGGGAGAACTGAACGCTTGCTGTTACGAGCAAGCTTACTTTTTCTCATAGGAATGAATCGACCAGTGTTGATTGGCCAGTGTACAGCATTTGGCCAATCAACGCTGGTTCTGCCGGAGGCTCGTCTGTGAGGAGGCGGAGTCTAAGATCGGACCCCAGCAGTCTCCATTGTGGTCCGATTTTAGACTCCGCCTCCTCACAGATGAGCCTCCGGCAGAACCAGCGTTGATTGGCTGAATGCTATACACTGGCCAATCAACACTGGTCGATTCATTCCTATGTGAAAGAGAGTCAGCTCCCTCATAACAGCAAGCTGCCAGCTCTCCCGGCTAGCAAAGACGAGCCTGCGGCAAATCAATGCTGGTTCTGCAGCAGGCTCGTCCTTGTAGGGTGCCTCAGAATCTGGTCCAAAAAACGGCCAGCCGCAACTGCATGCTGGTGCATTGCATACGGTGCACCGGGATCCAGTCATGGCATTCTGCTCCGGATTAGGCCCAAATGAATGGGTCTAGTCAGGACGGAGGTGTCACGCCGCAGTCTCTTCAACGGTTTCCACCGTGGAATCTGCCTGAAGAAAGGGCATTTTGCTTCTTTTGCTCCCACTTCCGGAAAAAGGAACCCATTGAATTCAACGGGATTCGGGTTTTTGAGCCAGATTTTGAAACGGATTCTGCATCAAAATCCTGACCAAAAAACTCCATCTGAACTCAGCTTTAGGAGGTTCCGAAGCAGACCCCCCTTCCCCCAATGGAAAACCGAGTGCAGATGCGGACCCCCCAATGGAACGCAGATGTCAACCTAGCCTAAGTGAGCTGCATCAACTGCACAATATATTCACTTTAGAAATTGGTGGATTCCCAAGAACTTGGAGTCTCAGTTAGCAAGTGATGGCATATTCTGGTAATATCTGTCACTTCCTTGGGTGACAAAACCTCTTTAAGTACAACACCAAGTGACAGCCGACCCAAGACGACCACACAAATGTGAACACAGATTTATGGCGTCCTTATGAAAGCGTCAGTCTTTTTATGATCATCAGATGCTATTCATTGGACCTTGAAGTTTGCAAAAGTAAAACCAGACTAAAGAATGCGTTGCGGAGTGTATACAATGTGGCGGAGCTGCTAATGAAATCAAGAAGGCGACTATCAATGTACATCAATGGGAGAAAAACTAGGCAGCTACCACTTACTTAAGACGTCAGAAAATGGAAGATGGATGTCAATATGCAAATAATCCTCGGAAATGTTACTAAGTATCACTAGACTAAAAGTGTTTCTGTTTAACTAATTATTTCAAGGATTTCTTTGTATGCGCCTTCCCAGTCTTCCAAGTTTCACCTACCCTGGGGCAGATTCTGGCAACCTCCATCACGTAAGGGGAGTTTAGTGAAGATATCTTCCATGTTACTCATATTCAGCCTTCCTTTACACTCTTTTTTTTCTAACAATTTCAAAGGCTGTCTGGGATGCTTGCTAGTGGATTAATCCTTCAGGGACAAAGCCCAAGAGGCTAGAGACCAAATACATGAAAAAAGGAGAGATCTTCATTTGCTGCTGCAACCAAAGTGCTGGAGAGAAGTAATGATATTTTGATATGCGACCTCAGCGAGAGCCGATGGTGAAAATTGAAATGTAAAACCGATGTTGTAAGCGGAGCAGGACACATAGCAAGAATGGCAGGTCCAGAGATGGTAAACTGCAAAAACCATTAACCGCTTCTTCCCCTGGAGGATAAAAAATGGCTGACCAATAGAAGAATAGAAGGATAGGTTTTATGCATTTGAAAATGTAAAACTGCAGATTGGAGCCAACTTACATTAGAAGAAGTTGGCCCTTCCACTAACAAGCTGAATTTTCTTTAGGCTGAGGCGCCATGTTGCAGAAATGCAGCTTTTTTTCTTGCAGATTTTGCTTCTGTATTTTAAGCCAATGCCAAGAATGGCTGCAAAAGCAATGGGAAATGTATAGGAAGGTCTTATATGTTGTACTTTTACCTTCTTGCCAATCTACTCCTGGCTTTGGCTCAAAAAACCACAGCAAAATCTGTAACAAAAAGGGGCCTTCAAAGATATTTTTACATGGTGGGTTTCAGTTTAAGACCAGGGCCCCACGTGGTGTAAATACCATGGTTTAGCTGTGGCAAAAGTGCCCTGGCAAAAATCGCAAGTGCAAATCCCATCCACAGATTGCCCAGCAGAAACACTGCGACCATATGACAACACAGGCGATTTCCCTATAATGGAAGAAGAAACCGGTGCTGGAAAAAACGTGATGCATTGCCGCCACAGTCTTTCGTACAGTGCTTTTTTGCTTAAAGCCTTAAAAACAGACATTCTGACGGACCCCGTTATAGTCAATGCAGTCCCCATGTTCTGTTCATGTTCATCATTTTCATAATCCATTTCTGTCCGTTTTTCTGGTTCTCCAATGGACCAGGAACTACAAAACACAACAAATTGCACTGCATTTTCGCAACTTGGGGCCCCATCTAAAAATCACTTTGTTCTCACATACCCATAAGCCAGTTCTCTTTCTGATCCTGATATCCAGGACTGTTGGGAGGTTTTCAACAAGTGCTATAACCTGGTCATCAATGTGTGATCGATGGAACCCAGGGCTCATTACACAACTCGTCCTCTGTACCCAGATATTCTTTGGGGTCCTAAGGATGGACCATCAATGTATATTCCAAAAAAAACTCTAAAAAATACACACTGTATTCTGCTAGTGGTAGTCGTAGGATAGCCCAGAAAAGTCAATCTCTTTCATCTTTCTCTTCTCAATCTTTCCATTGCCCTTCCATACAATTAGGTAAATGGACAATTCCAGGGCTAATAATACAATGATCCAATACACAAAGGTCCTACAAACTAGAATTAGTTGAGTATTTGTCATTCGAGGCTGCATTTGTACACTGAGCACCTATGCCAATGCCACTTATTATACTCTTATTTATATTACTACATACATACATAACATATATCGTCATACATAGTTTAATCTCAACCTGACGATAACAATGTCATTTTTATACAATTTGCCGCTTAGCTTTAAGATAATGAATAAAAGGGAGAAAAAAAACGGTCAGGTACTTAAGTGTCGCTATATTTCTTTGCAATGCTTTTTATTTGGAGAGGCAGACTCCAGCCTGAATGCATTGTAAGCAAATCTGACCCATCCTGCAGAAGCTTTTATTGAATATCTCATAACAGCCCCCTCCAAGCACATCACCATCCTCCTGACTCCATCTCTGAAAGCCAATCTATAATTAAAGAGATATGAATACAAAACTCATCCAAAAGTGGATCAATATATAATATAGCGTTTGTGAGATCCATTACCCTAAGGTTATTTTTAATACACTGTCAGACTGACTGAAACCTGCAGCCAGCTCTCATCTCATCCTTAATTCATTCCCTCCTCAGCATGTTGTTTAAATTTGGTAAAAAGCTGATAATTGAGATAAAAACCCCGAGCCCCGTTAGCCTTTTGACGTCTCTATTCCAGGCCGGCCATTGGCAGTCGGAATTATCCGTGCGATTTTTTTTTTGTAACAAGATGTTCTTGCAAAGAAGAAATAAAACTTGTGTCTGTTTATTACGGACTCTGTGACTTTGCACCAAGTTCCATGAATACAAACGGGTTCTAGGGCTGTCGATACATATTTATAACCTGGTGAAGCACGGGGATTTTATAACAATGCATTATTATCTTATATTTATTATTTTATGATGGGAACATGTATTATGTTATTGTGGAAGGACTGAATTAATAACTAGGAAACCAAACCATCAGGGCCACCTCTCACTAGTGCCTGCATTAGACACAAGTCTCCTTAGCAATGTATCAAGATGTAATACAAAAACCATCCTACAGCGCAGCGGCAAGGCGCAAGTACAGATTAATATGCTGGGAATTGGGGTGAGACTGTCAATTTTTCAAGCATATACAGTGTATACAGTGTCTACCCATAAGTATTTGGACACCCATGCAAATGTAAATGAAGATACCTGCGGTCGTGATGTATGTCGCGCCTTCCACCGTTAAATAGGAAACAGGATTAGCATTAGTGGCATGCAAGATGCCACGAAGGGCAGAGTTGTCCGATTTCGAGAAAGGGGTGGGGTACCACAGAAATGGTCGATCCTTGAAGGGATTCTACCATTAAAACTCTTTTTTTTTCTAGATAACACGTTGGAATAGCCTTTAGAAAAGCTATTCGTCTCCTACCTTTAGAAGTGATCTCCGCTGCGCCGTTCGTTAGAAATACCAGTTTTTACCGGTATGCTAATTAGTTCTCTCGCAGCGATGGGGGCGTCCCCCAGCGCTGGAAATGCGATGGGGGTGTCCCCACTGCTACTCGAAAACCGGCTCCAGTGACGCCTCTATCTTCTGCTGGATCCTCCCCTTCATTCTTCATCTTTCTTCGGCTTCACGTCGGACGCCTACGTAGTACGCTCTGTTCGGCGAAGACTCCGAGGAACGTACTGTGCATGCGCGCAATTGCGGCGTCGGCACTATATCCGTGGGCATACGCAGTAGGCTCTACTAGTGTCCCATTGGCAGAGCCAACTGCGCAGGCGTCCGATGTGAAGCCTAAGAAAGACGAATAAGGAAGGGGCGGATCCAGGAGAAGATAGACGCATCGCTGGAGCTGGTTTTCTAGCAGCAGTGGGGACGCCCCCATCGCTGCAAGAGAACTAATTAGCATACCGGTAAAAAACAGTATTTGTAACTAACGGCGCGGCGGAGATCACTTCTAGAGGTAGGAGACGAATAGCCTTTCTAAAGGCTATTCCGACGTCTTATCTAGAAAAAAAAGAGGTTTAATGGTAGAATCCCTTTAAGGGACATAGAAAGTGAACTGAATTACCCAAAATCGACAGTGGCATATGTGATTACGAAGTGCAAGGTAAACGGTGACTGTCGGGATGTGCCCCGAGTTGGCAGACCCCCAAAACTGCAGCCGTCTAAAATCGGTGAAAGAACTTACCTGTCTTCTCCAAGCCCAATGGAATAAAATACCACTAGCCATCATACAAGGACTTGTAAAAAGCATGCCCCGGAGGGTTGAGGCTGTAATTGTCATGGAGGCTCTACCAACTATTGAATATGGATAAATGGTATTTTCCTATTCTACCACAGGGGTCCAAATACTTATTGGTAGACAGTGTAGATAGTCACACAAAAGTTCAGTTCAGATAAAGTAAGAGTCAGGCTGAATTCACACCAGTCCTCGCACTCCTTTGAGGAATTCTGTCCCCGAATTGACTTGAAAAATGTGGAGAAAAAAGTTCTGGAAGCAGGGCTTTTCTTTTCACATTTTTCGGAAACAGGTTGGAAACCTGGCGGAGCCCATTATAATTTATGGTGTCCACTGATTTCCATGGGTAGCTGCTTATAACGTAGACTGGGTTTCTGTTTTTCGGATCCCCAGACACGAAGAACGGAAACCCAAACGCTAATGTGAATCTAGCATGACGTAAAGTCAACAGTCAGTATTTGAAGTTGAGGTCTTAAAAACAAGAAGAATGGATGTCAAAATCTGAGTTGACTGGTATGAGATGGATAGTCCCTACCAAAGGTAGTCCAAGGAAATACAGCCCTTAAATGGTCACCAGGGTTATGGGCACCTAAAGTGATGCATGTCGTGGATTGAAGCTTGTACAGCTGAAGCCTGTAACAATCCACCACTAACTGTGAATCTGCTCGTCCAGGATTTACTTTACTATACATGGACATTTACATTAGGATGGAGACACTTTCATGAAATTTTACTTTTAAAAAATAAAGCTACAAAATTTGTGCAAAGCAAAAACAGTAACCTCTCTCACTGAACACAAGCCCCGGTATACAGAATGTGACTTCACTTTAGCCAGTGTGAAAGTGATGTATGTGTATCAAAGTCGGGGACTCGCAGCCATAAATGTGTCACAACAAATGTCAATAAGGCATTGGCTAAACTGATGCCACTTTTGATAAATGTAGGTCTGTATGTACCGCCACAAGGGGCTCAATTTGCCATTTCCCAGGGTTATAAAGGAGCTCTGTAATATGTCACCTAATGGAACATGACACAGAGTTTGATGGGAAAAAAACTCAGTATAACTATATAGAAAATCTGATATGCAAATTAGGTTAAAAAAAGAAAGCTTTGCCCTTAAGGGGGAGCTCACACGGAGTTACGTGCCACGTGATGTGGCACGTAGACGCCGCGGGACCCTTTGCGGGCCGTACACGCTCCCATTGATTTCAATGGGAGCGGAGATCGTATGCGCCGCGCTAGTTTGCGGCCGTGAATAAATGCACCTATTGACCTAAATTGCGCCTAATGACCTATTAGAAGGTAGCTTCATATAAGTCAATGTCCATCCCTTTAAACAGGCCTTGCAACGTAACTAGATGTGCAATAAGCCAAATCGAAGACAATGAGAAGTACAATAGTGCGGAAGTGGTGTGGAAAGATGCAAGTAGAAGTAGGTTCAAGATGGCAGCTACACTGGTCATGGTGGCTTTGGGTACTAAATCCTCTTGTAAGGCGGTGTAGTGATGGGGGGCTGCATTGGTAACAGTGAAAGTTCTCCAGGGCTCTCCCTTCTGCTAGTCTCCTATGAGATGTTACAGGCCACATGGACGCAAATCCCAACAGGGGTCATACATTATTTTGTATTGGTATAAATCTGGAAATAAATTTCATTAGAGATCTCAGGCGTCTTTATTGTACTGTAGGGTAAGATTACATTCACATGCTCAAGGATAAAAATAGCCATGAAAAATGGATGAAAGAGCCACGGCCTCATCATAAATCTCCCGATCCCTGCACTAGTTGAGCCTTTCACTAAGACTGGTATACACTATGATAACATATGTGTTAAAAAATATCATTACAAAAAACTGTGACACAACCTTTTCTCCCATTTGGAAATGATATTTGGATGTATACACCCATACTGGTGACTTCTAAAAACTATATTCAACTATAAAAATGGATCTTTTTTAAGATTATAAGACATGATAATGGTATGTTCCAGAGCAGTCATTTCCAGACTGTGGATCAAGCCCCCCTGGTGGGTCACGTAAGGGGTGTGAGCTATCAATGTTAAATAGACAATGGCACCACTACTGGTTTAATCAGCCACTACTTATAGTATTATAATAATAAAAAAATTTACTCACGCTCCTGTATAAGCCGGCCTCTGCTGCCGCTGAAGAACGCCAGGATGTTACATACAATGTCCGGTTGTTCCCCAGCGTCTATTGCAGTACACCCTGGAGGTGGCAGCGGATTCATTCGGACAGAAACGTGGACATCTGAATAAATTATCAGATACTACTTATTGCAATAATAGGTAGTAGCCCAACATATAAAAAAGGGGGATTATATACCGTGGGGGGGCCAAATAATGGGGTCATATACCGTGGCAGAGGGAAAGGGATCATATACTAATGGGGTAAAAATACTGTGTTGGGTCCATTATACTGTTTGGGCACAACTGTGAAGCATTATCCTGTCCGGGGCCACTCTGGGGTCATTCTGAACCATTATACTGTGTTGGGCTACTGAAGAGCATTATACTGTGGGAGCTGCTCTGGAGTATTATAGGGTGGGGGTGGGGGGTCACTGTGGAGCATTATATCATGAGGAGACACTATGGAGCATATTATACTGTGTGGCGAACACCACAGTATGTGTTTCTGACGGCAGAAAAGAATAAAATGCAGAGTACAGTGCTAAAAGACAGACTAAGAGGAAGATTACAGCGGCATAAGAGGCAGTATACAGATAGGGACATTGATTTTTCAAATGCTACCATGGGGATGGTGTCTGCGGCAAAGTTCTCATTCAACCGTGGGTCCCACCTTCAGAAACTTTAGGAATGACTGTCCTGAAGGAATACCTTTGTGTGTCATGATATCATGTGTACCCCAGCCCTAAATGTAAAATGCACGTAGTGCAAGGACCATCGTCCTCATGTGAGTAAGCTTTTACCTTTCTTTCTTCTCCATTAGAGAGTACATTGGACCGGAGATAACACTTTCCAAAGTTACGAGACGCAAATATCCTACGGCGTCACCTCATGTGCTCATCTACTACAGAAACGTTTGCATGTATGAGCTTTATATGGTTTTATCGAGGTTAAGTGATGAAAGGAACATTGTTTCATGTGAGAAATGTCAGCAATGTTTACAAAGGAAAAAAAATTCCAGACTTGGAAAATGGAAAAAACAAAAAAATAAGATAAAATCAGATTTATTTTATCGCTCTGTAATTGTGACCATATGTGGAAACGGAGTCGTAAAATATCCAGAAACAATGGAAAAGGATGGAACCAGTAGACCTTAGCAATAAGCTGTCACCGAGTCAAGTCACTTGAAGTCCAAGGAACTAAACCAATTAGCACTTTATGGTCTACAGAACTGGGAATAAGCTGACAAACATCAGTGGCCGCTTCGTTTCTAGCTATTGCAGACGCTTGGCACGCCGCGTTTTCTAGAACTGGAGACGGACAACAAGGTGGAGCCGGTCCATACCCACATTCCTTTGGTTTCGTTCCTACCCTGTATAGCTAACAACATGTGTTTCTTTTCATGATTGTCTCTAGGTTGCTGTCATCAGTCTGGCTCTTCTTGACCATATTCCTAATGAATGACTTTACAGTTTGGCAATCTTACGTTCTGATATGTTCTCACCTTGGAAGATTCTTTGATGTCCCATTTTGCGTTTGTCGTTTTGTGTTTTGGTCTTCGCTTTTCTTTTCTAGCGTCGTGTTTTATTGTAGGCATCATGGGCCAGCATAGTGCATTCAAGGACAGTTATACATGAAATATTAACAGCTAAATCCTTTATACAGGACAAAAGCTTAAATCAAGACTAATACTAACAGAAAACTATCGCTAAACAAATCTCATCAGTTGTTAAAGGGAACCAGTCAGGTTGAATATGCGGTTTTATCTATGGGCAGTGAGATATTGAGAATGGAGTGGAAGGAGCTAAGCAGACTGGTATATTGTATTGTGGAGAAGACACAGTATTAAAATGGTTTTCAGATTATAAGACACGGTATACAACAAACAAAAGATATAGTAAGGGTGCATGCACACTACGTAACGCCGGGCGTGTATGAGAGCCGTACACGCCGGCATTACGGCAGACTGCCGAACACTTCCCATTCACTTCAATGGGAGCGCTCGTAACAGCGGCGTTTACGAGCGCTCCCATTGAAGTGAATGGGAAGTGTTCGGCAGTCTGCCGTAATGCCGGCGTGTACGGCTCTCATACACGCCCGGCGTTACGTAGTGTGCATGCACCCTAAGGCCTCGTTCACATCTGCGTCAGTAATTTGTTCGGAGGAGTCCGCATCCACTGTATAGCGGTGTACACCAGGAGCAGAGCTGCTTCCTATAACATCCACTCCTGGGGGGCAGCCTGATCAGCTGTGCGGATTTTAGAACCCGATCAATCAGATACCATTTTGTAAGGTTATAAAATTGTCTGAGGTTTATACAGAAAAGGTTCTCTTGTAGACTGAATTTATCTCCTGATATATATATATATATATATATATATATATATATATATATATATACAGTATATATATAGTATATCTTAATCTAATTTATATTTATATATTAGCCAAAATGTTCTGTTTAAAGGGAAAGTGATTAATATTTAGAGCGATTTCTGCGGCCGCAGCTTCTTATCACCTCCAGATCCTCGCCAGCCTCTCATTGATGGCACAAAGGTTACAGTGGCAGCACAGAATATTTAATGAGAGAGCCGGCACACCTTGTAATTACATTGCTATACACTGCAATTATTTCTTTCTCAAGCCATCTCCAGCTTCCTGCTCATTAATGTTGATGTCACCACCAGCCTGTAATTAAGGGCACAGACCACCCAGCTGTGCCCAGACTAAAGCCTCCTCTTGATCCCCTCAGATGGCGCTGTAACTACTCGAAGCAACATCTTAAAGCAATGCCACTAAAATCCAGATACAATATATCTACACACTTGTACAGTTTGTAGCACAGTCTCATCAGCCCACAAGTATAGCTATTTCCACTTATTTATTTTGCTTACTTGTATAGTGCCATCAAATGGGTAAGTATGGAAAATCCATTCTGTATTATGCCCACATTTCCTGAGCTGAATCTGGTCCAGAAATTAGGATTCCATCATAGTGATACAAAGTAGATGAGGTTGGATGAAGACATCAGTCCATCAAGTCCAACCTATAACCCTACAATCCCTTACAGTGTTGATCCAGGGGAAGGAAAAAAAAAAAAAAAAAAAAATTAGGCTCATGCCAATTGTCCCATATAAAGGGAAAAAATTCCGTCCGACTCCAATCTGGCAGTCAGTATAAAAACCTGGATCAACGATCTATGATCTATGAGGCTACGAGTCTCTGCCCACACTAAGTCTTATAGTGTTGGACAGTAATGGTATGGGAAGGCAAGGACTTCTAACATGATAGATCACTAGGATCTATGAAGTCCTGATCATTGAACCAGGCTGGGAAATGTGGGTATAATATGGTCTAGAGATGAGCGAACAGTGAAATATTCGAGATTCGATATTCATTTCGAGTAGAGCCTCAATATTCGACTACTCGATCGAATATCGAATTCCATTATAGTCTATGGGAAAAAAAAATGCTCGTTTCAGGGGAAACCACTATTCAACTAAAGGAGAGTCACCAAGTCCATGAGTAGCAGAAGGAGAGTGTTTAGGAGGAGCGCAGTGCAGTTAAAGCGCACGGACCCCATTATAGTCTATGGGGTCCGTGCGCTTTAACTGCACAGCGCTTGCAGTTGCACTGATAAAACGTAAGCTCCCTCGTAACAGCAAGCTGCCAGCTCTCCTGACTAGCAAGGACGAGCCTGCGGCAAATCAACACTGGTTCTGCAGCAGGCTCGTCCTTGCTAGTCAGGAGAGCTGGCAGCTTGCTGTTATGAGGGAGCTGACTCTCTTTCTCATAGGAATGAATTCACCAGCATTGATTGGCCAGTGTACAGCATTCGCCCAATCAACGCTGGTCCTGCCGGAGGCTTGTCTGTGAGGAAGCGGAGTCTAAAATCAGACCACAATGGAGACTGCTGTGGTCCGATCTTAAACTCCACCTCCTCACAGACGAGCCTCCGGCAGAACCAGCGTTGATTGGCCTAATGCTGTACACTAGCCAATCAATGCTGGTCTATTCATTCCTATGAGAAAAAGTAAGCTCGCTCATAACAGCAAGCTGCCAGCTCTCCCGACTAGCAAGGACGAACCTGCTGCAGAACCAGCGTTGATTTGCCGAATTCTATACACTGTATAGCATTTGGCCAATCAACGCTGGCTCTGAATCTAATATTTACTGTGAATAGCTAGTAGTATTCGATCGAGTATGAATATATCGAATACCGTAGTATACTATCGAATACCTACTCAATCGAATACTTCTCGCTCATCTCTAATATGGTCTGTATTTTCTGGCGCATGTTTGCCCATGTGCAGGGGACGTTATGTAGCATAAGGAGCAGGTTCGGGTGCAATGGTAACCTCTGTGCCCGTTATTGTTACACTATTGAACACATGATAAATTGTTATAACTACCGGTATCTATATTACAGTGCCAGTGTCTACTGAACATGTCTCTGGTTTGGCCAATTTCAGATAATTTTATTGTCAAACATTGTTGCTTAAAAATAAGTCTCCATACACTAAAATATCCTTTCAATAAGAAATGATAGCCATCTGAGCTACATCTATGGCATGTCATCCAAGTACAAAGTGCCTAGATGCCTTGAATCCCTTCAAACACTGATCCTTTATTCTTCTTTGTCAGCAGCTTTCTCCTACCCCATCCCTGTCAGCAAGATGTGGGGTAGAGGGCTTGCAAACAAACAGATATCTCCCAGACTCGTAGCATGAGAGGGTCCTGTCATCACTAGCCCCACACAGCGGATCATGTACATAAATATATGTTCTCATGTAAAGCTGCACATACACAAAAATACATTCAGTTCTGTACGATTCACAAAAACAGATGTGTTCCAATACAAATGGTCCATGTGATTTATAGGATGATGAATCAAAAAGATTACATACGCAAACACAGCAATGTGTCAAATGCTGCGTTGTTTTGCAGACCCCGTGAGATAAGAGGTACAAGGCTCAGTACATAAGAAGAGTCACATTATAGCATCTCATTTTATGTACCGGGTGTCATTGCCTTTTAATCTTGCTTTCGAATGAATATCACGTGAATAGGATCCAAAAATTACAAACTGATAGCCTTTCCTATGAAGAGGCCATTGATGTCATACATCGGTGTCGAAAAGCTAAATTCAGCACACTGTCTTTCTAGCCAGAGGACATGAAAGGTCCTCTTTAAATTGGTTTTCTAATCTCAGCAGCTTACACCTAGCTGATAAATTGCACAGTTATCTCTTGATTTACATACAGAGATAAGAGGCAGTGGTCAACACTGTTCTAGCACTTATCAGGGCCCAGCAACTGAGAGCACTTTGCAGAGACAGAGAGAAAGAGAAGAGGATATAGGTGTCTGGGAATAAGGACATCAGCCCGATCAGAGGGATTGTCTGAAAGCTAGTTGTAAATCCTTAGGTGACATAATGAGCAGTATCTGACAAATAAAGCAAGATGGATAAAGCAATGTATCAGACAAAACACTTCTGTTAGCTTAACCAATTCTGATCCACTCATATAAGTCCGGGCGGTCCTTTTCATATTCTGCAAGGACAACCTCGTTTGTCCTTGTAGTGTTAAGCAGCTGCACAAACTCATGGGAAGTCGTCTCCAATGTATTTTAGAGAAAAGGAACTAATATAATGAACGCCTATCTGTTCTTCCATACTGATGTTCACCTAGTCTTATGGCTACTTTAATTTGTTTTTGGCTCCTGGATTCTGTGCCTTCATTCTGATGCTCTTCTCTGGATTTTGCCTATGTTTGTGGGCTCTGATCCTACTTTCTTGAAAATACATCCTGTGACTAAAACAGCTCTTGGCATGGTTATATATGGTCGAGCAGATCCATCCCTGGTCGAGCAGATCCATCCTTGGTCGAGCAGATCCATTCCAGGTCGAGCTGATCCATCTCTGTCATTCTGCTCCCATTCCTGGTTCTTACATTGTACTTAGACCTATTACATTAGACCTATAAGAGTATATACCTTCTTACTCCCAATATTTTTCGGAAGATCTGACTGCTCCCCTTAAATGTATAAAATGAGCGTGATCAATATGGTGTTAAGGTCAATCAGCGCTTGTTAGAGGGTAGGAATCAGCCTAAGTAGAACACATCCTAGACTGATCTGAATGCCTAGTGATAAGATTACTATTCCCAGAATGGAAATCTCTACATGAAGCTCTGTAAAGAAATTTAATGTGTACTGACACTGAACAAGCAGTGAATAGTTGCAAAATTGTGCATCTCCAGATTTTAAGGGGCTATAATACTAGCCGAAACTAAGGTCACGTTGAAGATAAGTCGAGAAATAGGCTTTCACCTGCAATCTCTCACCAGATGGATTTTTGATTGAATATTCTTTTTAGCTGTCTCAGATAAGAGTAGTACCATCAGTCAGATGACATACAAAGAAAGTTTATCAAACCAAGAGAAAAATTGAGGAGCTGCCACTAGTAGATAATTAGCTCTCATCTTTAGAAATCACTTAAAACAAATTAAAGCAGCGAGCTAATGGTAGTAATGGGCGACTAAGAACCCTAAAACATTCTCTTGCTGTTTCTATTCAAGCTATCTGACCAACTCTAAAATGTATCAGTAACTGGAAACTGTCAAAAGTCCATTCATTCTCATTAGCCAAAATGACTCTCTGGCTAGGGCCCCATGTTGTGGAAATGCAGCTTTTTTTGTTGCAGATTTTGCTGTGTTTTTTTGAGCCAAAGCCAGGAGCGGATTGAACAGAAGGGATAAGTATAAGAACTTCCTATACATTTCCCATACTTTTTATAGCCACTCCTGACTTTGGTTCAAAAACCACAAAAAAATCTGCAACAAAAAAGCTGTGTTTCCACAATGCTTGATCCTTAGACTGAGGCCCCATGTTGCGGAAA
This sequence comes from Leptodactylus fuscus, assembly GCF_031893055.1. Taxonomy (NCBI): domain Eukaryota; kingdom Metazoa; phylum Chordata; class Amphibia; order Anura; family Leptodactylidae; genus Leptodactylus; species Leptodactylus fuscus. Next base: position 15,302,465 of record NC_134275.1, on the reverse strand, counting down.
CACAGCGTTTTTGTTGCAGATTTTGCTGAAGTTTTTTGAGCCAAAGTCAGGAGTGGCTTGAAAAGTAATGGGAAAGATAAAGGAATCTCTTAGACATTTACCTTCTGTTAAATAAATTCCTGATTTTAGCTCAAAAAACCACAGCAAAATCTTCACAAGAACTAACAATAAAACAAAAGCTAGGCAAAGTTGGTTGTTCTTTACTAGGGTTCTCTGATCGAGATCAGAAAAGATCGGATCCCGATTGGCGATCACGATCGGGTTCCGATCCCGCCTAAAAAAAGATCGGGAACGGAATTCCAATCCCGATCGGTCAACTTACCTGCACAGATCCACTGCCGCTCCCCGTTCTTTTTGCTCCTCTTCTCTCTCATTTACATGTCTTCAGAGCTCCGTGCTCTCCCCCGCCTCCCTAGGCCAGTGTTAGAGATGCTGGGAGAAGGCGGGGCTTGTGGCTTAGGAGAGTGTGGGCGGGTACTGGGAGCGGAGACGTGAGTGATGCACCCCCTTGTACCCGCCCACACTCTCCTAAGCCACAACAAGCCCCGCCTACTGCCAGCATCTCTAACACTAGCCTAGGAAGGCGGGGGCGCGCATGGCACTCTGAAGGCATGTGAATGAGATAGAAGAGGAGCAAAAAGAATGGGGAGCGGTGGCGGATCTGTGCAGGTAAGTGGACACCAGGGGGGACTAAGTAGCCGGTGGATTTTTTTTTTTATCACTACACAGCGTAGAGTCCAAAAATTAAAGAGTTCAATTTTTGGACTCCATGCTGTGTAGTGAATAGGATCATTTTTAAAATCCGATCTTTGATCATTAAAAAAATCCCATTGACTTGCATTAGGATCGGAATTGGGATCAGGATCAGGTTCAAATGGAAAATGATCGGAAATCGGATTTTAAAAAACGATCGTGAAATCTCCAGATCAGCTCAACCTTATTCTTTACTTTTCTGTTTAATACACAAACTCACTTACATTCTTTCTACTATAAACATTCATTCCATCCAGATGTAAAGTTCTACGGTAAAGGAAGTTAATAGGTGGCCTTTGGTAAATCTTGGAAAACATATTAGAGATTTCTCACACAGTTTTCATTTCACCTCAAAAATTAATCTGTTTTGCAAATGTGTATAAATCATGTCCGCCGAGGCTCCGAGCAACAAACAGATACTTGGAAATAAGGGACAGTTCATAATTAAATTTAAGAAGGTGAAGAATAATCCCGGTGTCGACAAGGTGGACATTACCCTTGTGGTGACGCTAGCAAATGTACAGAATTACACTGTGGTTGATAAAGAGCACCAAGAGCATGATATATAAATGGAGGAACCATCATTAAGTGATGGGGAAACAAGGCTCATGTTATTTGCACAGCAGAAGCTTTTACTTTCACATTTTAACCCTTAAGGTCTCATCTCCAGAGAGTTTAGCATGATTGACAGTTACACATCTCTGATCCAGAGAATACCTCAGAGCTGTATAAGTCATGTTGCATCCTGCCCCTGGTTTCTTGCAGAATGGACCCTAAGACATTGTAAGGAGAAGGTCAAATGTGGCAGATTTGCTGGGGATTTTTGGTGTCCATTACATACTGCAAATCCACAATAAGTTACAGTATAACATACAATACATGGTGTAACTAAAGTCTTGTGGGCCCTGGTGTAATCTTTTGTGCAGGGTCCACTATCTCATCCCCACAGCGAATTCTTGATAGTGATGGTTACGGGTCCTAAGGAGTTGGGGTAATCTGTGGGTCTCCTTGGTTTATGGACCAGATGGAAGCTGCAATCTCAATACTGATGCCAGTGCTTATGGGCCCCCTAAGGCTCCTGATTGGGGTTGAGCCGATCTTGAGATTTCAGGATCGATTTTAAGATCCGATTTCCGATCATTTTCCATGATCATGAAATTTGCACGGTCGCCGATCGGGATCCGATCTTTCCTGATCCCGATTGCTCAACCCTAATTGTATATTATATATACAGTAGGGTTGAGCTGATCTTGAGATTTTGAAATCTGATTTTCGATCATTTTCCAGCCTGTGAAATTTGCTTGATCGATGATCGGGATCCAATCTTTCCCGATCGATCAACACTCCTCCTGATGTTTGATATTTGTTTTGATGGTTCATGAAGTTTTCATGACTTAAGGAGCACCTTTCACCACCTCCAACAAATCCAGCACAGTTGGACTTTTGGCTCCTGAGCCACAAATGCAGCTCTTTTTGGTGCTTGTGTTATTTAACCCTTAAGTACTATCAAGGGGTCTATCATAATGATATGTGTATAATAGTGGTGTATGATAGACACCATGATAGTATGACTTCCTAATTACATCATGGAAGACAGATTTGCATATTCTTCCCATGGTCCCTTGCGAAGTGGAGTGCTAAAGGCTTAATAAGTCTCCACACACCTATATGGTGGTCTCTCCCCAAGGAGTGACAATGTCCCCTTAACCATGATAGTATTTAAGGGTTAAGCTCTGTAATATCAGAAGGAGTGGTGTCAGACATGATTGAGAGCTCAGAATCACACCCTTTCCCGCTCCTCCTAGCAGGACAGAGCCTAAATAGCATATCAGGCACCAAAACTAACAGAACTGATTGCTCAGGAATGGTGGGGGCTACAGAAAAAAATCTCAACTCTGCAGCGCTTAATAATTGATGTAGAGAGTTGGATTTGTTGGAGATGGCGTCCTGATTGTTTCCCCTTTCATATCTTTGCAATATGTAGCAAGCACAGACACTCCATTAGACCTATAGGTTTGCCTAGTATAAATAGTAGAAGCAGGAATAAAAAAACTTTGCTAAGTATTTACAACCTATAGTATATTTCCTTCAGTAGAGTAATGTGCGGCCATGAAACATCTATTGCTTCCAAACCTATAATGCCCTGTGGCTCGGACTGAAAGACGTGAATCATTGAAGTCTTCATTACTCATTGCTTCCTGAGCTAGGTTATAGGTTGACTGTTGTATAACTAGATAAACCAAAAATAAGTGGAGAAGTCATTTGTCCTGTCTGATTCGTGATGAAAAGCATTTACACATTTGTGTGTAGAAAATAAGAATGTCATGATATAAGTATTGCTGTCAATACAGATATGCCTGGATACACTGGAATTACAGCCGTGTCACTGATCTGTCATTACAGGGGACTTAATGCTATTATTGTGGTTAGACTATTGATTTTGGAAACACCAGAGGTTCGGTTTCAGATGTAGCACCTCACTTCCTAACCAATGCACATAAACATTGCTCCCACGTCTAACGTCTCGCTGTTCTGTGCTGAGAGTTACTTTGTCTGGATTACCTTTATATCCTTCCCTTTAAAAATATTTCATCGCCCTGTCGCTGACTTCATATTCCAACTATCTCCTGTGGTGGGATCCTGGGGCAGCTTATAGAGAGGGACTTCAGCTGCCCATATCCTGATGCCAAATTCCTCCGTAGAGCATGATTTTCAGAAATTTCTTCCAGAAACATAAACATTACACGCAGCGGCTCAGAGACTGATGAAAGCAAAACAGATCATTTTCTATTTGTATAAATCCTTGTTTTTGCTGGCTCCGAGATCCTGCTGGGCTTCAGAAAAGAGGCATTTGAAATAGGTTCCAAACTACTGGTAACGTGAATCCGATCCATGCGGGGACCCTGCCGCCTGGGAATAAGGGAACACAAACCCAAAACTCCATGGAAATGGCACATTTGGTTATTGCCATGTCGTAGGGATGGTTCTCAAAGTAAAGAGCTCACCTATCTTTAGGCCACAAACCAAATCCAAATTGTACCGTTGGTCGTAAAATAGTAAAATTGACAGTAATGCCTCAAATGCAAACTTCTAGATAGTCCCTATATATATAATCAGCTCTTAGATCTCCACATTCATTATTACTATACCGTGCTGCAATTTGAATATTGTATTGTTTGATGCATTTAGTAAAGGATGACCAACGTACTTGACATATATATATATATATATATATATATATATATATATATATATATATATATATATATATTAGCAGTTACCCGCGACTTCGTCTGCAGGTTGGCGGTGACGCTGAACCGTTTATATTTATTGTCCCCCCATCTCTGCCCCCAGTTTCTTGTCCCCCCCTTCATCTGCCCCTAGTTTCTTGTTCCCCATCTCTTCCCCCAGTTTCTTGTCCCCCATCTCTGCCCCCAGTTTCATGTCCCCCCCTTCATCTGCCCCCAGTTTGTTGTCCCCCCATCTCTGCCCCCATTTTCTTGTCCCCCCCCCTTCATCTGCCCCCAGTTTCATGTCCCCCATCTCTGCCCCCAGTTTCATGTCCCCCCTTCATCAGCCCCCAGTTTCTTGTCCCCCCATCTCTGCCCCCAGTTTCATGTCCCCCCCTTCATCTGCCCCCAGTTTGTTGTCCCCCCATCTCTGCCCCCAGTTTCTTGTCCCCCCCTTCATCTGCCCCCAGTTTCTTGTCCCCCCATCTCTGCCCCCAGTTTCATGTCCCCCCATCTCTGCCCCCAGTTTCATGTCCCCCCTTCATCAGCCCCCAGTTTCTTGTCCCCCCATCTCTGCCCCCAGTTTATTGTCCCCCCATCTCTGCCCCCAGTTTCTTGTCCCCCCTTCATCTGCCCCCAGTTTTTTGTCCCCCGATCTCTGCCCCCAGTTTCTTGTCCCCCCATCTCTTCCCCCAGTTTACTGTCCCCCCATCTTTGCCCCCAGTTTCTTGTCCCCCCTTCATCTGCCCCCAGTTTCTTGTCCCCCGATCTCTGCCCCCAGTTTCTTGTCCCCCCATCTCTGCTCTCAGCTTCATATTCCCCCCTACATCGGCCCCAGAAAAGTTGCACTCACCTTGCCACGCTCCCCCCGTCGCTCTCTCCGCTCGCTCACTGCACATAGTTGTCGGGCGGCTGGCTGCATGAGGCTGTATATAAATTTATAAATATGCTACCACTTTTCAGACCCCAGAGTACAATAATAGGAAACCCAGGGCCCGGGGAGGATACAAAAAAATACCGTTAATTACCTCTCCCTGGCTCCGACGCATTCCCAACAGAGGTCGGCAGCGTTATAGTATGGCAACGTATGGCTGCCAATGGAACTGGTTCATTGGGGTTTACCAATCTACCTAATTTTAGTGAAATGCTGCACAACATATAGGGCAGTGACTCATATAATAGAAGAAGAATGACCTAAACATACCACAAAAGTAAAGTAAAATGAAAAAATTGTCATGGCCAAATGAACAGAATGTCATTGTAGGGTTCATTGGATTGGATATCCGCTGCTTCTGTTCATAGTGAGTTGCGTGTATTTACCGCCTTGGATGAGTAACCTAACACAATACATGGTTAACGCTAAATTTTTAGCTCTGCGTCTTCTCTGTTTTCCTCTTTTTTTTAATGAAAAACAAAATCTGCCAGAAAACACCAATTTTCAGTAATCCCTGGAAGAGTAACTGCTTATGAGGTGTCTCCCGAAACCAGGTTTTACATTACACGAAACACACCATTTTCACTAAATACAGTCTGCATTAATCCCGCTAGGTCTGCGGGAAGTGTAACATTCCCACCCACGCCAGCTCCTCTATTTACAGCCTCTCCACCGCACTTGTTTCCTGCACATCTCTTCATCTCATCTTTCCCGTTCTGTTCCTTCCTAAAGTTTTCTGACTTATTTTCTTTTCTTTATAGAAGTTGGAGAAGTTGTTGATTTTCCTCAAAGTAGTCCTCCCGCAGCCCATCATTTTCTTAAATACACCTCCAATATAATCAAAGAGCTTAAATGGGGATAAATTACCATGCCGTACTGATCAAAAGAAACTTCATATCCGGTGGTATTACTAGATCGCTTTATCTGTGGCTAGAATGATGCCATTTCTATGAAAAGCTGAGAAGTATAACTAAGCTCTTAACTCATTAACTGCATTGCCGGCCGCTTAACTCATTAACTGCATTGCCGGCCGCCGACGCCTGCAGCGCACAGGCCGCTCCCATTCAATCCTATGAAGCAAGGTACCATATATACTCGAGTATAAGCCTAATTTTTCAGCACAGTTTTTGTGCTGAAAAAGCCTCCCTCGGCTTATACTCAAGTTTTTTTTGGGAGGGGGGGTCTATGACTAGCCACAATAGTAATGTATAGAATCTCCCATAAAATAATGAACAAAAAAAAGTTTAAAAAAATATATAATAAAAAAATAAAGTCAATAAAAGTTGTAAATCCCTCCTTTCCCTAGAATACATATAAAAGTAGAAAATGACTGTGAAACACATACACATTAGGTATCCCTGTGTCTGACAGTGCCCGGTCTACTGAATATAGGGGATCTGCAGTGCTCCTGTTCCGTCGGGAAGGGGTTAATAGGAGCACTGCAGATCCCCTATATTCAACCAGGCTGAATTCCAAGTGGGGGGGGGGAAACAGTCCTCAAGCTCAGGGAAGGGGCAGACAGACAACCAAAACACCCCCTCCTCTTCCCCAGCAACTACTGCACCCAAAAACTCCAACCATTTTAATTTTTGAAATTTTCCAGTAGCTGCTGTATTTCCCCCCTAGGCTTATACTCGAGTCAATAAGTTTTCCCAGTTTTTTGTGGTAAAATTAGGGGCTTCGGCTTATACTCGGGTCAGCTTATACTCGAGTATATACTGTATTCGAAACTATAGTTTCGAATACTATTCGCTCATCTCTAATCTTAACCCCTTCCCGACATTTTATTATAGTGGATGCCGAGTCTTTAAAAATGAAAAAAAATGGCCCCCAGAACCAGTCCTCATTGGGCTTGTACCTTTCCTGTTTATCACGCCCCGTGGGAGCATACCTGTTCCCAAACAACCTGGGCCAGCTACTAAAGTAATGTAGCGAATCTCCCATAGACTAAAATGCAGTTGTATGGTAGTCTATAGGACTGGTAACCAAATGATTGCAATCTCAATCTCCCTGGGTGGGCTAATAAAATAATCATAAGAAAAAAAATTATATAATACAATAAAAAAAAAAAAAAGTTCAATGACTCCCCTTTTCTTAGAATAGTGTACATATAAAACAAAAAAATTACTGTGAAAACGCACATTAGGTATCCCTGTATACTAAAAATGCCCGGTCTACAAACTTCTAAAAATATTTTTCCTAGCGAGAAAAAAAATCTAAAGCTATTTTGCTTCTGATAAAAATGTTAATAAAAAGGGATCAAAGCAATAAACATTACACAAAGGGGTGTAACTAAAGAACACCTGGCCCTTCAAAAAAAGACGGCCTTGGGCATCCCGTACACAAAAATATAAAGTTATGGGTATCAGAATATGAAGACTTTAAGAAAAAAAAAGTTGCAAAGTTTTGAATTTTTGTTAAGGGGTTAAATGTGAATAAAACCATATAATTCGGTACCCTGGGAGTCATAGTGAAACATAGAATACAGGGGACATGTCATTTTCGCTGCACAGTGAAAGCCGTGAAAACGAAACCGTTAAGAAAGTGGCCCAAATGCAATTTTTCTCCAATTCCACCCCAATCTGATTTTTTTCCAGCTTCCCAGTACATTGTACAGAATAATAACTGGTACCATTATGAAAAACAATTTGTCCTACAAACAATAAGCTCTCCTACAGCTCTATGAATGGGAAAAATAAAAACGTTACGGGGTTGGAAGTTGGGAAAAATCGAAAAAATTGTGGGAAGGGGTTAAAATGTAAGCTTCCAAAAATGCAAAAGCATATGTGCAACTTACACTTCATTAGTTTATTTAGGGTCTAACCATATCTAACAACATTGCAGGCTTTAAAGTATATTCACACACACATAAGACATCCTGAACCCGTCCCAGACCCCAATTGTGGGTCTTCAAAGGAAACCATTGGATAGGGAAACAAGTTATGTTGCTGGATAGAATAACACCGGCTGCTAAAGTGGTCACTACCACAAGAAAACATATACGCTGTGCTAAACCTTTTTTTACTAGTATTGTTTCTGTTCCATATTTTTTTTTTCCATATAACTGCTCACTTGTTTTGGTAGACCGATCATGATTTGTAAGCGGGACAGGACCTAGAAGGACCTAAGTGGAGAGGTCCTTACTATACTGTGCTCTTACAAATTGGTTTAGGATCCGTTCACATCTGCCCTAGCACTCCATATGGCAGTAGAATAACTAGGAATGGCGGACCCCAAGGCGAACATTTGACATGGCTGAAACACTTTTCAGACCCCAGAGTATAATAAAGACCCAGGGGAGGATACAAACATAAAAAACATTATTACTTACCTCTCCCTGGCTCCTGTTCATTCCCCGCAGATGTCGGCCATCTTCAATAACTTACAGAACGTCACGTGAGCAGGGGCTGGTGTCGTAACATATAAGGACGCAAGCCCCAGCCCATGTGACGTCTGGGATGTCACCAAGTAGGCCTGGAGCCTTCCATAACCCAAGAGAGGTAAGTAAGAGTGTTTTTTATGTTCCTTCACCTCTCCTGGTGCTCTGATTATTATACTTAGGGATCTGAAAAGACCCTTACTTACCGATCCCTGCAGGCAACAGCCTATTAAATAATAAAAAAAATACGCAGTGGTAGCGGATATCACCGGGCCCCTCAACGTCATGGGCCCTGTGGCAGCCGCTACCACTGCTACCTTGGTAGTAACGCCCCTGCCTTTGGGTGATTTTGATAAATATCTCAGGTAAAAAAAAAAATCTATGTTTAGGAGTGGACCGATATTATGTAATAACTAGGATTGGAAAAGGGCGATCGAGTAAATTTCACAATCACAATCGGAATTCCGACCCGATCTTTTCCAACGGGATCGAGGTCAGAGATTATTTCAAGATCGGCTCAACCCTTAAGTGATTTTTCCCATAGAGAAGCATTGACTAGGGTTGAGGATCGGTATCGGAAAAGATCGGATCCCGATCGGCAATTGAGGAAATTTCACGATCGCGATCGGCTGGAAAATGATCGGAAATCGGATTTTGAAATCGATCCTGAAATCTCAAGATCGGCTCAACCCTAGTAATAACTAAACTATTGTCACTCCAAACCTGAGATTTAGAGATGAGTGAACAGTAAAATGTTCGAGGTTCGATATTCGTTTCGAGTAGCCCCTCAATATTCGACTACTCGAATTGAATATCGAACCCTATTATAGTCTATGGGGGGAAAATGCTCGTTTCAGGGGTAGGCAACGTTTGATCAAATTATACTTACCAAGTCCACGAGTGAGGGTCGGGCTGGATCCTCCGAGAAGTCTTCTCCGCGCAGCATCCCCACGGCATCTTCCAGCTCTGAATTCACTCTGCCAGGCATTGGGCCTGGGCAGAGCCGACTGCGCATGCCCGCACTACAAGCGGACATGCGCAGTCGGCTCTGCCCAGGCCCAATGCCTGGCAGAGTGAATGAAGAGCCGGAAGACGCCGCGGGGACGCTGCACGGAGAAGACTTCTAAAGGTAGGAGAAGAACCAGCGTTGATTGGCCGACTGTATAGCATTCGGTCACTCAATGCTGGTTCTGCATCAAACTTTTACATTCGAACAGCGAGTGGTACTCGATCGAGTACGAGTATTTCGAATACAGTAGTATTCAATCGAATACCTACTGGATCGAGTACTACTCGCTCATCTCTACTGAGATTTCCTAGTAAAGACTTATGTGTACTCCTCCTGTATGGGAGCCTTGGAGTATGCTTAAAAGGATAAACCTTGATTGATCTTGTGTCTGAACACTGTGGGCAGTGTCATACTAAGGTCCCTTGGTACGCTTGGTGCACTTTGTGCACTTAATGGGACAGGATCTACTTCCAGTTTATCTGTTTATCATGTATCAGACAATCAAATTTTTTTAAAAATTTTTTTAACAAGTTGAAGGAAATTCTAGGACATGTGAATGACGTAACTGGTTTCTCCTTTGTAACTTGGCATAGACTTGGCATCCTGGTACAGAGTAGCAGATACAGTAAGTTAGGATATGGGAATTATAGCAAACAAATGCAGCAATTTTATGATCACACCCCTGATCAATTTGTAGAAATGCGCTTTATACCATTTTCTTTGCTTTGTATAAGAGGTTGGGGATTCAGAGCGATGCAGAATTTGTGAGGATTGCACATGTTCTTTCCAGCTGAGCGGGATAATTATAGAACAGGTACCACAGAGATGTGAGCCCCTCTACCATAAATCATCGGCCATCTTCTGCCAGTGAAAGCTGCTGCCTGTCCTTGATATACTAGTTTCAGGCTACAAAATTGCAATCAATGTACTTTTAACTCCTTTTGCAACGTAAAGGACGGAGTCTGTACAACCGAACACTGGTAAGCGGTCTTGTGCTATATATCTCGTGCGATCCGTACAAGTAAGCAGCTGTTTGTATGCATCTGTATAGTGCATAGCAAGGGCATTCTGAGTATACAACTATAAGAACCAAACCTTAATAATGTGGCCATATTGATCTCTGGTGACCCAACAGATTGCTGCTTTGCCCTTGAAATACCGCTGTGCTGCCAGGACGCTAATGATGCTGCATCTGGAACGTACACCTTGTGGAGTATTGTCTTAGGAGTGAAGGAGTTAAGGCTTGTGGATATTTTTAGTGATACGGAGCCTAGATGTGCCGCTGGGAGAAGCTACGAGAGCGGCGCAGAGCAGAACAATGTCATCCTAGAAATAGAAACTGTGTGCTGATCTCGGCAGATTATCTTCCCCGAGGAATCCAAACTGAGCAGATACCGGTCTCTCTTAGCAATCTGTGCAGTGAAGTAATCCACAGGCCTGAGACATGATGTGATGGAGAAGGAGCTATTAGAAAGGTGTAATTAACAGAAACATCATTTTCCTAATTATAATGAGTGCTTGAGCAATTGAGGTCATTACCAAGGCTGAAAAGCAATGGAAACGCCACTATTCACTACCCGTATTAGTAATACCTACCGTTAAGTAGAAATTACAGATTTTTGTCCAGTGTTGAATTTAGACCTAATCATTGTCAAGAACTGAAAAATGGATCTGAATGCACTTAAAGGAACTTTTTATTATGTAGATTGTGAACTCCATATAGGGCTCACAACGTACAATTTCCCTATCAGTATGACTTTGTGGAATGGGAGGAAACCCATGCAAACGCAGGGAGAACATACGAACTCCTTGCAGATGTTGTCCTTGGCAGGATTCAAACCCAGGACGCCAGTACTGCAAGGCTGCAGTGCTAACCACTGAGCCACCATGCTGCCCCCTGCACTAAAATAATTGAACAAGTTTACAATTTATAGGCTATCTTCGGGTTAGGAGATAAATGTCCGATTAGGAGAGTCTGATCACAAAAAATGTAGGTCCCTTGTATGAATGGAGTACGCCAAGTACACACCAACACCGGAGTCTCCATTGCACGGAAGACTTTTCTGTCCACCACTTTCAGACACCATTATAGTCCGAACGACAGAGAGCCCAATGCAGATGTAAACCCTTGAAAGAACATTCCCGAAAACAGTATTCTTCATCCTTCCTTCAGTTATTCTTCTAGGTACACTTGCACATAGTTTTCGGAGGTTGCCCCAGACATCTTGGAGGACTAAGCACAGATCTTCGGTGGATGTAGGCTTGACCAATGCTTCTGTATCTTTATGCAATCTGACTGGATAAGACAGGGCTCTGAGATGGCCACATCAAAGGATGGTCTCACCAAATATTGATTGGTTCTGATCTAGATTCATCTCTTGTTTTTTCACTTCATTTTGTTAATTGAATAAATGAAATAAATAAAATTAAATATTTACATTTCTATTCTTGAAAGCGTTCTGACACTGCTGCATTTTTTTCCCCACACCTGCCTAAAACTTTTGCAGAGTACTTCTTGACCAGTTGTCAACGGCCAACATGGACTTAAATGGTTGTTTAACCATCGACTTTCTTCTGTAAAATTTGTATAGCCACCGTAAGGCAGCGATGACAAAAGGCTTCTGATCATCAGGGGTCCGTGCAGAGATATACCGTAAATCAGCCCCTGGAACTCAGTGAAGTATTTTATGGCTAAGTCCCCATGGGACAGTCCCGCAGCAATAAAGCACTGTGGGTGGAAAAATATGGCGGCAATGGCTCAGCCACGACTAATGAAAAATGTAAAAAACTAAAATGTGTATCCAAATCAAAACATAATACAACATGCACACCCATACCTCAAGTTTTTGTTGAGGCCCCTGGGTGAGAGGGTTTGCAACAACTCTATCCATTTCACACACTCCAGTTGTATTAATCTGGTCATTAAATCTGAGTAGACCCCAGGATAGTAGTGTCTTGTCGGTGACGAATCCCAAAATCTTTGTGTTTGGATGAAATATTTGGAAATTATGGGTCAAAACTAGGGTTGAGCCGATCTTGACTTTTCAGGATCGATTTTGAAATCCGATTTCCGATCATTTTTCATTCGAACCCGATCTCGATCCCAATTCCGATCCCAATGCAAGTCAATGGAATTTTTTTTACTAATCGGAGATCGGATTTTAAAACCAATCCTATTCACTATACAGCATGGAATCTAACAACTGAACGCTTTAATTGTTAGAATCCATGCTGTGTAGTGATTTTTTTTAATCACTAAGTAGCCAGAGGACTTTTTTTAATCCTCTGGCTACTTAGAAACCCCTGGTGTCCACTTACCTGCAGAGATGGCTGGTCCGGTGCCCGGTGTTCTCGTTCTTCTTCGCCTCACTGCCCCCGCCTCCCAGGTCAGGAGAGTGCGGGCGGGTTAGGAGAGTGTGGGCGGGTACTGGGAGGGGAGACGTCACATCTCCCCGCCCTGTACCCGCCCACACTCTCCTAAGCCACAAGCCCTGCCTTCTTCCTAGCTCTTTAAACACTAACCTGGGAGGTGGGAGCAGCGAGGCGAAGAAGAATGAGAACACCGGGCACCGGACCAGCCATCTCTGCAGGTAAGTAGCTACTAGAGATGTTAGCTAGTCTCCCATTAGAATGAATGGACGCAGCCGGCGCGCAGGGGGTTAAGGCTGTGTGCTGGCTGCTTCCATTCATTCCTATGGAACCGCAGCAAAGCCTTCACACTGAGTATACACTCAATGTGAATGTTAACATTGTTAGCTTTTCCCACAATGCTTGGCCAGTAGCAAAGCATTGTGGAAAATAATCACTGATATCGATCCTACCTAAAAAGATTGTGTTCGGAATTCTGAAATTTTCTCGATCGCCGATCGGAATCCAATCTTTTCCAAATACGCTAGTCAAAACAGTCCTAAACTAAATTGTTTGTCCACTCCCCCCCCCCAAGCCACTGAGCCTGCTCAGAATGGACAGCTGGAAATTTTAGTTCTTACGCCTGTAAAATTGGGAATACAGCTTTGGGAGGTAATACCTGTACTTGTATTCATCAGCACAGAATCATCCAGGGGCTACTGGTAATGTTCCCTTTTTTGCTGGAAAAAAAAAAAAGACTTTCTACTAAAAAGCACGGCATTGCTGAGCAAATATTAGAGCCGTTTGTTTTTACCCTTTTTTTTATCTGATGGGAAGCCGAATACATTTTGCATTATATCTTGCAGATAAGAGTCCAGGCATCTTTTTTTGTTCTGCTTATTTCGTTCCTTATTGATCCTTCATCAGCGCAGATACATTTAGAGCAAAACTACAATGCGTCAGTATGAAATGTCACTCGCTGTATTCACAAATAATTAAACTATGTAAATAAGTGGACTCTTACGGCGACTTAAACCGAGGCAAGGAAATGTGCGACGCTGTGAATTAAAGCAGCAGTTTGTACTTTCTCAATTCATGTTAGGGCGTAGTCACACACAGCAGATTTGTTTCAATAATATCTGCTCCTGGAAATCTGTTCCATGCATCTGAATTGGGTTATTTTCTGCCTCCTATCCATAGATTTCTACAAGCCAAAAAGATGAGTGGGACCATGTTGGAAATTTCTGCAATAAATTTGCAATGTGTGAATTTCTGTTTCGTTGCAGCCAGGGTGGGCCCCTCACGCAGCATCGTGGCATGGGACCCCACGGTCCCGCTGCTGCGCCTCCGGCCCTCCCGTTTCTCCCCAACCACACCTCCCGGCCCTCCCCTTACCCCCCACCCGAGCCCCCAGCCCTCTTCCCACATTTAGAGATTACAGTCACCTCCTACATCTACCCCTTCCCCCCACCACCACCCGCCCGTGACCCCAGTTACCCTTTCCACATGTGCGATCTGGCCCCCCTCCCCCCTACTCACCTTCTGTCCTCTGGCCCAAAATCCCCCTCCTCCCGGCCCCCTCCGTAACCCCCAGCACCTCCCCCAAACCACCAATTCCCCCTCCCCGGCCCCTACTCATCACCTGTTGTCCCCCCCACCCCAAGCAACCTGCTGACCCCTGTACCCGCAGCACTCACCATGCAGATGCTGGGGAGGTGTGTGTCTCGTGGTCGCAGCTTCAGGAAGCATGTGCGGTCCTTCCCGAGCCGTATGTGTGCCTGGCCGCACAGTTTGCGGGTACGTGCGGCTGGCCTTGTTTGGGGCTGCTGCATGCTACGCCGGCCTGAGGCAATGTGTGGCAGCATTCGAAAGCATACAGGCAGCCGCCATGTTGAGAAAAGGGTCCCCGCATGCTGACCATGCCCACAATTCAGCGCAAACCTATGGGGCCGCTGTGCTGGCTCCCTATCCTGCCCACACACCGCCATGCACCAATAGGAGTGGTGTGTAACTACCCGCCCTGATGTCATGCCCGGTTCCACAGCGGAGCAGGAGACAAATTTTGAGAGTTGCGGTGGCGTTTTGGGGTGAGTGAGACACTTTCAAAGTAGCCTATTTATCCTTCCTGGCCAATATGTAGGTGTGTGTGAAATTTCTATTAAATCCATTCAGCCGTTCGGGTGTGATTGAGGAACAAACATCCAAACATCCAAACACACAAACTTTCACATTTATAATATTAATAGGATGAGTTTGTGTTTGCATAGGATTTCTTTGGTTACTCTGTTTCACTCCCATATATCAAAGACCTACTGATGGCCAATCTGCAATTTGTGAGCCCCAAATGGGGCAAGTACCAATGTAAGTGATAACCATCCCGCTATATAAGTTGTGGGGAAGTTAACTCAGTAGAAGCAGGGGTGTGGAGACCCAAACAGTCAAGACAGGGACGCAAAATGTGCAGAAAACTGGTTTATTTAGAAAAAAGAAACTGGAAAATAATCTAGACTTCAGGCATAAAATAAAACAAAATACAGCCTTAACTTCAGGCGAAAACAAAATTAAAAAAAACCCTGCTCGTCTGAGCAACTAACTTAATAGAACTGATAACCTAACTATATGTGTGACTTCCAGCCACACAAACACAGCAAGCGTAATATTGTCTCACCGGACAGGACAGAACCATGCATCTCCTTTCAGCCCATGGAACTGCTTAGCAATGCAGGATCTACAGCCTTTTTCTGGCCCAGTAATGAGCCCAGGATCTACACCTGGGCCGAGGCCTACTCCCGATCCACCCTGGACTACACATGTCAGAAACCTGGGGCTGATATATCTGGACTCCAGTACTCTGCCTGTCACGTCTTACAAAATGTACGTAAACGAATGTAACTACTATACTCCTGGATCACAGAGCCCAAATACCATTCAACATGCTGCCCAATACAAAGCGTTTGCAGGCTGGTAATCATACTTTATAGCTACGTAACAATCTTTTCCCATCCCCATTAAGATAGACCATCAATTTTTTGATCAAAGGGGTCTGAATTCCAAGTTGATAAGGCCTGTGGGACAGTCAAAAGTGGCAGATATCAGGGAGGTGCGCCTACAGTCTGGGCATGTAGAACATTTATATAGAGAGGTATCACAAAGCACAAAGAATACCCTGAAATACTAAGAAAGAAGGCAAAGCCATTTTACCACTTCAACCTTAAGGATAATGACTAGAGATGAGCGAGTAGTATTCGATCGAGTAGGTATTCGATCAAATACTACAATATTCGAAATACTCGAACTCGATCGAGTACCACTCGCTATTTGAATGGAAAAGTTCGATGCAGAACCAGCGTTGATTGGCCGAATGCTATACAGTCGGCCAATCAACGCTGGTTCTTCTCCTACCTTTAAAAGTCTTCTTCGTGCAGCTTCCCCGCGGCGTCTTCTGGCTCTGAATTCACTCTGCCAGGCATCGGGCCTGGGCAGAGCCGACTGCACGTGCCCGCTTGTAGTGCAGGCATGTGCAGTCGGCTCTGCCCAGGCCCGATGCCTGGCAGAGTGAATTCAGAGCCAGTAGATGCCGCAGGGACACTGCACGGAGAAGACTTCTTGGAGGATCCAGCCCGACCCTCACTCGTGGACTTGGTAAGTATAATTTGATCAAACGTTGCCTACCCCTGAAATGAGCATTTTCCCCCCATAGACTATAATAGGATTCGATATTCGATTTGAGTAGTCGAATATTGAGGGGCTACTCGAAACGAATATCGAACCTCGAACATTTTACTGTTCGCTCATCTCTAATAAGGACATGATGGTGGTTTACTGTCCCAAATTCATCTGACAGGTTCTCTTTATTCCATGATAAATAGTGAATGGGTTAAAGTAGCCAAAAGATATTACTACATCAAACCTTACCTTATAGCGCTATAGGATTACGTCATCCCTCTAGGCAAGGCAGCAAACACCGGTTATGAATGGACCTGATGGAGATATAAAGGCATTTGTTGAACATTTGCAACCCAATCCAACTTCAGAGTCCAGTATACTCCTCGTTTGAGGACGTGGCAGGTTTGCTGCGGAGGTTTATGCGGCTAAAGATATATTCAATGCATTGCAATTGTGTTGCAAATTTTTTTCTTTCTGCCACGAACCTGATGATTTTACTATAACTGCTCCAAGGCTACTGTCAGTAAGTGTAAGACACGGTGAGACAAAAATGAGTGGCATATTCATTCTGAATAAGTTCATGAGCACGAAAGATGTTCGAGAAATCTCTATCTAGCTTGTCAGCTTTTTTGGTTTTCGGATACATAACTGAATGTCTATACCAAATCCTATAAATATAGCAAGTGCCTAATTCCATTACAACTCCCTTGGTACAAAGAGGGTTAACATGTTGCCCCCAAACTCGTAACACTCCCCGACTGAAGCATCTACTAGTGTGACTCTGACCTGCGCCGTGCGACCCCCTAGACATTACCGTTCACCTCCTTCTAGTGGTTGACGCGGCTAATTGGCTGAATTTCTGCCTTCAAATCGGAGACTTTCTTGTGAAAATCTGACTTTTAAGGAGCAGAACTCCCAGCAGATGTGTGCGAGTACTTGTTTTATGGCTGGAGATGTGAGCTTGTTGGTGTAACCTTACAGCCCACACCTCCCAATACAAACAGCTTTCATTTTTTATAGTCGCATTCTCCACCAATCCATTGCCAGGAATGAGAATCGGCCAGTCTCCGGCTCCCAGGACAATGTCTCTTGGAAATATGAATATATAATGTTCCAGTAAATTATGTGGCCCGCCTGACATTGTGGAACATATGTTTTATTCTGCATAATCCTCCTGCCTTCCTGTTTAACTTCCTTTCCCCCATAGTGTAAACCAGAATTAGAGCCCGGGATGAGAGATAGCTCAGATGGCCAGCTTCACAACACACTATAAAGCATAGCAAGATAAATTGGCTCAAGCAGGAGTCTAATGAATTCCCTTTGTGCGCAACTTGATGTGTTAAGAGTACAAAGCACATGTGGACCGAGGCTGCAAATGACATATAACTACTAGAAAGCTCATATATAAAACTAATACCGTCACCTGTGCTTTATTCAGTTGTCACATTCAGGGCTATACTCCTCCATCAAATGCAAATCTCAATGTATTCAGAATGAAGACTAATGTATGATAATAGCAGGTCTGTTCTATAATCCCTTTACTGCAAAGACAGAGCACTTACAAAACATACACTATGCAATGGATACCGTAGAGAGCGACACAAAGATATGGCGGGATAGGAGAATTTGGGAATATATGTAATAAGGTTTCCTCCAAGGGGACATATGTAGGTCATAGGACAGTGATGGTGAACCTTTGAGAGACCAAGAGCCCAAACTGCAACCCAAAACCCAGTAATTTATCACAAAGTGTCAACTACACCTTAATATTGTGTAGTTCCACAATTGCAGACAATTACGGACCTGCAAAATACGGTTGTGTGAATGGGGCTTTACAGAGCTCTCAATAATGTAAACGACTTTGTTTATGGTATAATTTTGAACAATTAATGTTGACTATTTACATTGCACAGATCTGTGTTACATTGACCGTGCAAGGATGTAATGACCTGTAAGAAAATCACATGTCTGCTATAAAACAGATACTGTGTGATATAAATAGTGAAGGGCCCCCACTCAGTCAAATCTGCTCCACAGTGGCCCCCACGCAGTATAATTTGCGGCAAAGTGGCCCCAACACAGTACAATTTGCTCCATAATGGTCTCCACACAGTACAATTTGCTCCACAGTGGTCCCCTCACAGCACAATTTGCTCCACAGTGACCCACACACAGTACAATTTGCTCCACAGTGGCCAACCCACAGTATAATCTGCTGCAAAGTGGCACTCACACAGTATTATTTTCTCCACAGATGGGTACCGACAGAGAGGACTCTGACTGCCATCTCTGGCACCCATGCCATAGGTTCGCCATCGTGGTCATAGAAGATACTCTGCTCTGGTCCTCCTCTATGAAGGTTCTTCTATGTATTACATCGACCACTTTTCATCTGTAGGACTAGCCATAGCTTTCCCTTAAAAAACTAATATCTGTGATTGTTACTGTTATATTAAAGCGATCCTGTCCCCATGAAAATTCAGTGTAACCTGCAGGCAACATGTTATAGAGCAGAAAGAGCTGAGTAGATTGATATATAGTGTTGTGGGGAAATATCCAGTGTAACTTGTAATTTATTCATTTATATCTATGTTCTTTCTATGCTGAGAGAGAGTCAGGTGGTCAGTACTAAGAGTGACTGACTGTTATCTCTGTGTGCACCGTTATACATGGAGGAATATACTATCAATTACTGATACCCCATGACTAGATAATGGTTTACAAGCATAGAAGCAGCAAAGATATAAATGAATCAATGACAGGTTCTATAACACTCTGCCTGTAGATTCTAATGCATTGTCTTAGTAACAGCTTCCCATAAAGGAGTTTCTCCATGAACACAACCAAATTTTAATTTGTAATCAATTAAACATTGTTGCGTATAGAAATAATAAACTAAAATTAATTTAGAGTGTTCAGTGGTGATAATATTTTGTCTTGATCACTTGCCAATGGATACGATCATGATGACAGGAAGTTTGTATGGTCTAGGACTCTTCAGAAACCCAGACTTGATTTGTGTGAGCATTGCTATATCTATCTGATTTGTAGTCATAAGAAAATATGAATATCAATGTGTGGTCTTATATATATAATTCAGTTCCCCGATGGTGGAGATATCAGTGCTGTCAATTTCGGCACCGATATCTCCCCACTGTCATCGCTGGGCTGTGAGTACTCTTCCATAGGCTTGTAATGAGGGGCGTTCTTCACAGTTTAGTGTGATCACTGACAGTACAATGCTATGTTACAGTATTGTCAGTGCAATGACGCTAGGCTTTAAGGCCAACCCTTCTGACATTGGGGAGATATCGGTGCTGAAATTAATGACACCAATATCTCCAGCACCGTGACACATACTGGGAATGCTGACAGTGCGCCGAATTCTCCACACTGATGGCTTTCTAGAGATATATAAGGCCGGCCATTGATGAAGACATGAAAGGTCTTCTTTATAGTAGAAGTGTTCATCTATAATTATATACAAGATATTATAATTTATAAGGCAATAATCTCAGTATTAGTGTGCAATCTTCTTCTCTTCTATTGTTCAAAACTGAAGGAATTTTGGCTTGATTTCATATCTGTGTTATATTGCACAACTTGACATTTTTAACAAAAAAAATACAATTTCACAATTGAACTACATGGCTGTGTGAAATAAACCGAGAATTTAGATGGGTGTAATAGGAACCTTTAGCACCTAAGCCTACAAAATATCGTATTATGTGTAATAAACACAGAACGTTTGGCTGAAATCTGTTGAAAACAAAACAGAGAAAATATTGTTACTTGCAGTAAAGGTAGGTATCTAATGGATGACATGTTTTAGTCAAAGGCTTAGTGCTATTCAGAGGCTAGTTTTGGGTAGTGTACCTCTTGCCAGACTTAGAGAGGAAACATCACTGGATTGAGAGAATTAGGAGGGTTATTTCAATTAATTCTGACCTAGCTGTTAGGAGATATCGGGAGGTTTGGGGATGTGCAGGTACTCATGACAAACAGACTCTGTGTGGCCCGGACAGACCACCATTACAAAGAATCAGGAGCATCGGGAGCTCTCAGTTTCCTTGTCTACCATCCAGACTCTTCAGACAAACTGGAATCTTCATTACACACCGGTCTCTGCCAAGACCGTTTCCACGTGTGCTTAGAAGATGGAAATTTGGTGTCATGGCACCCACTATGTATTCTGCCATTGACAGACACCACTATCTTAGTTTAGCAATGATGTCGTGAACCAGAAGCCTGGTGTACTACGGACTGGAGCCATATAGGGATGATAGGGAATACAGAGACTTAAACCGGGACTTTGTTGAATGGTGCCAGCAAAACCACCTCAGCATTAATGCTGGGGAGACCAAGGAGATGGTGGTGGACTTTAGCAAATGGAGAAGTGCTCCAACCCCGGTGGAGATCCAAGGGACATGCATTGGTATAGTCAGGACTTATAAGTATCTGGGCGTGCTCCTCAATAATAAACTAGACTGGGCTGATCACCTGGAGGCGCTGCACAGAAAGGGCCACAGCAGACTCTACCTGCTCAGGAGGCTGAGGGCCTTCGGAGTCCAGGAGCCACTTCTTAGGGCCTTTTTCAACTCTGTGGTTGCTTCAGCCATCTTTTTCGGTGTGGCCTGCTGGGGGAGCAGTATATCAACCAGGGACAGAAAGAGACTTGACAGGCTGATCAGGAGGGCCAGCTCTGTCCTGGGGGGCCCCCTGAACCCAGTACAGGTGGTGGGTGACAGAAGGATACTGTCTGTGGTGACCTCCATGCGGGAGAACAAATCCCACCCCATGTATGGGACCTAGATGGGACTTGGCAGCACTGTAAGTGACCGTCTGCTTCACACCAAGCTTTCACTCTTTAATGCGTTCGGTATTCTGTTCTGAAGGTCTCCAAGAGGACTCCCCAAATGGAATACCAAACGCAGATGTGAACCAGGCCTAAGCTTTTTCTTTTGTTCATTCACTTAATTTTGCTAAAGGCCTTGGCATTATTTAGAGATAAATGTAATACATACCAGAAGTTTGGGAATAGTCAATGGATTCTACAGTAGATTTTAAGGACACGTTGATCCAGGGTTTTTATACTGATTGCCAGATTGGAATGGAGAAGGAATTTTTTCCCCAATGGGGCAATTGGCATGAGCCTCATGGGGTTTTTTCCCTTCCTCTGTATCAACACTGTTGGGGACTGTAGGGTTATAGGTTGGACTTGACGTCTTCATCCAACCTCATCTACTATGTAACTATGTAATAAAAACAGAATATTGATCAAAGACTAGTCCACGATATCAAATCATTCAATTAAATGTAATACATACCATCATTGTAGCGACTTAGAAATATTATATGCAAGTTGCCAATAGGTCCCTTAGAAACTTCATTCCCACACATTCCCACCATCATGTGCACATGTTTTACACTAATCCAATGGTAAATTATGAGGCTGAGATGTCAACGTAACGGATTGTAGTCATACAGATGAGACTGCATTTGTCTTTATGCACATTCCCCGTATGTTACAATAGGCATTTTTCCTTGTCGCTTGCCATGGGTATTAGATATCATCCCTAAATTTCCAAACTGCTCCTACTGCCTGCAGAACGGGAGGTAGAATTAATTATCACAGCCTAGGCCGGGCACAACCTCAAGCACTATCACTATGTCTCTAAGCTCTCTTATCAGTCTATATAAACAGGGCCCAAGTGAGTCAGTCCTCTCCAACGCCAAAGTCAGAGTCACATTCATAACCATTTGATATCTATAAGTGCGGGGGAGTTGTCTGGAAAAGTTGCCAAAGATTGCAGCTTTTCCTATACTAAGTCTTTGACACATAGAGATAAAGCATTATTAAGGAATTTCCAAAACAGAGTCCCCGTATATCTGCAACCCCGAGTGCATATCTCATCGTAGTGTCAGCAATTCTCGGCATCGTAATAAATAGCTGGACTGTGACAGCTACTTCTCTCTTCGGCATCCATTTTTTCTTTTTCTAGTAATTCATGACTATGAGGATGTGATAAAGTAACAGATGGACCAGGTTTACTAAGTCGAATGTACCAGTATTCTCCATCAAATTGTGGGGAAAAAGTGGCATACGTGTCTAGACCTAGATTTACTATGTGTTCAGACACTGTACTTCATTAGAAAAGTGACATGGCTTATAAGAGATGACGGTGACTTAGGCCTGGTTCACATCTGCACTCGGTATTCTGGGACCAAAAACATTGACAAGCGGTGAGCTTATGAAAGCACATGGACCCCATAGACTATAATGGGATCCGTGTGTTTTCTTTTTTTTCAAATGTAGATTGTAAGCTCCTCATAGAGCTCACATAGAGCTGTACATTTTTTCCCCTATCAGTATGTCTTTTTGGAATATGGGATGGAAATCCATGCAAACACGGGGAGAACATGCAAACTCCTTGCAGATGATTTTTTGCCCTTGGTAGGATTTAAACACCAGGACCCCAGCGCTGCAGTGCTAACCACAGAGCCACCGTGTGGCCCCGGGTCCGTGTGTTTTCTGTGTGTAGTGTTGAGCGATCTGGATCGGAAAAGATTGGATTCCGATCGGCGATCGAGTAAATTTCACAATCGCGATTGGAATTTCGATCCCGATCTTTTCCAGCGGGATCGAGGTCGGAGGTTATCTCAAGATCGGCTCAACCCTAAAAGTGAATTTTCCCATAGAGAAGCATTGACTAGGGTTGAGCGATCGGGATCGGAAAAAAAATCAAATTTCGATCAGCGATCAAGCGAATGTCACGATCGGGATCGGCTGGAAAATGATCAGAAATCGGATTTTAAAATCGATCCTGAAATCTCAAGATTGGCTCAACACTATCCGTATGGTGTCCGCATAAGTCATGCAGAGAGGAAAGTAGTTCATGAATTACTTTTCTCTCCGCATGTTCCGTGAGGAAAACACACAGACCCCTTTAGATTGTAAGCCCTCGCGGGCAGGGCCCTCTACCCCACTGTGCCAGTCGGTCATTGTTAGTATCAGATCTACCTGTATATTCTGTGTATTGTATGTAACCCCCAAATGTAAAGCACCATGGAATTAATGGTGCTATATAAATAAATAATAATAATAATAATAATAATAATAATAGTCTATGGGGTCCATGTGCTTTCATAAGCTCACCACTTCTCAATCCGTTCAGTATTCCGTTCGGGGGGTCCCCAAGCGGACTCGTCGAATGGAATACCGAACGCAGATATGAATCGGGCCTTGCAAGAAAGGGGCATTGTATACATTGGTTTACAATGCAAACTTAGGTGTTAAAAAATTGGTTCAAAGCGACCCAGCCAACAGATGGCAAATGATATAAAGTCCTCTAAGATGGAGACACACATGACATTTTTGTTGCTTTTTTGGTGCAAATTTTGTTGCATTTTATTGAACCAAAGGTGTTGGAAAGGAATGGGAAAAGGAACTATACTCTTCCTGCACACAGCAAAACACTACTTCCAGCCTTAAGATGCACCACTTCTATTATCCAGGGCAAGCAGTTGTGAGAAATTGGGCTACTTTGATTCTAAGCTGCCAAACCAAAAAAATGCAGTTTTAAGCAAAAGTCCAGAAGAGTGTGTGCGCCTTGTTATCTTATTGGCTGCTTTCCTTTGGTCCCTTATCTTGGTAACAAATAGCAGTGGCCGCTTAGGTTACATTCAGGCTATTAACTCCACTCAACTGTGCTACTTAGGGCGAGCGTCGCCCATTTTATCCCGGACTTACCCTCCTCAACACCAAGACTTGTTTGTAAATACTCGTGCCAAAGGCAACTGGATTTTTTCTTTTTTTGGGATGATGGCTTTTTTATCAGCTAGCACCAGAGGGCCTTTCCCCTGACAAACTGCAATGTAATGTGCTGGCACTAAAATATGATAAAACTATGATGATAAACTATATATTCTGCCCGTCTACAACTCTTAAGATCACATTAACCCTTGTCGTAGCGCAGGCACGTCCAAAGAATTTGGGAGAAATGAATGACCCACTAAGTGCCCAAATCTCGAGCTAAAAAGGTTAACAGTTACTTGAGGTCCGTCTCTCTCCACGCTTGATAAGAAAGGCATGAGGTTGAATGCCTGATTAAGCTATGCCGTTATTTCCCATTTCATGGCTGTGCATGCTTATTCATTAGCCCTCGCTAGAACAAGCACAGCCTTTCAGGAAAACTAAGATAAGGGACCGAAATTCAAGAGGCGGTGGGGCTGGAGATATGAGCAATGATACCCTGGAGTGAAACAGTCCCCTTCCAAGGTGTCTTGTTCCCCGTCTACAGACATACAGAAATAACAAGTGAGCTGCATAGGCCTCAGTGGTTCCAGCTTGAGAATCCAGAATCGGATAGATTGTTAAAACAAACCATGGACATAGCTATAATGCAAAAACATGAAGATGCTTTAACCCCTGTGGATCTCCGTCTTTGTCGTCAACTCAGCAAAATTATTATCACACGGCTGCTAACCTGAATCTGGAAGATTTGGCAATGCAGTGAGTGCATCGTCACGAATGAATTGTGCGGGCAGTGCGCAGCAAGCACATGGAGCCCATTATAGTCTATGGGCTCCGTGTGCTTAATTGCACAGCGCTTGCATTAGCGTTGGTATTCCGTTCGGGGGGGGGGGTCTCCATGCGGACTCCTTGCGGACGGAATACAAGCGCTAGTGTGAACCAACCCTGATTCGTTCAGAGAGTCCGCATGGGGACCCCTGGAATGGAATACCGAACGCATTGACCAGTGGTGAGCAGTGAAAGCAACCGGACCATCTCGACTATAATGGCATGGAGTCCGTGTGCTTTTCGTGCGCCGCCCGCACGAGTCATGAAAGTAGATCACAAAGTACTTTTCCGTCCACATGTTCCTGCAAAGGCGACATCTAGGTACAGAATCAGTATTCTTTCTCCATAGACCCCCTTTACTCAGTAACACCACAGGGACCCCAATAACCAATCAGCTTACATTATCTTTGAATGTCTGGTAATATTTGCATGTAGCTGTATAATGGATCCTCGGTGGTTTTAGGCACCCCAGTCTGACACGGCACGTGGCTCCAGTCTAAGGGTTGGTTCACACCAGTGCTTGTATTCCGTCCGCAAGGAGTCCGCATGGAGACCCCCCCGGATGGAATGCAATTGCAATTGCAAGTGATGTGCTTGCAAAGCACATGGAACCCATAGACTATGATGGGCTCCATGTGCTTGCCGTGCACTGCCCGCACGAATGAATTGTGCAGGCAGTGCGCGGCAAGCACACGGAGCCCATTATAGTCTATGGGCTCTGTGTGCTTAACTGCACAGCGCTTGCATTAGCGTTGGTATTCTGTCCGGGGTCGACCTCCATGCAGACTCCTTGCAGACGGAATACAAGCGTAACCCTAATGCGGTAAACTATTACAAATGCAGATCAGTTTTAAAAAAAATAATAAAAAATCCTACTTTACTGATCCTACACAATAAAGTAGAACTTCCAATAAGGGGGAGTGAATACCTTTTATAGGCACTTTACATCTAACAGCTCCGATGTTGATTTTGCTGAGCTTTTCAGCGGAAGGAGCTTCAGATTTGATACATAATTGACAGTTTTCCTTTTTTTCCGGGACTTTGATGCAGTAATTTTCACTTAGAGGGCTCTAAATCAGTTGGTAATCCTCAATATCGTTCGTCGGCGCAGGTAATGCTGTAAGGTTGAACATTTGCTGTGCTGGCAAATGAGCGAATATGCACATAAAAACCCAACATCAGAGCTTCCGCTCACTTCTCTTGCCGCTGTCACCTCCATGGAAAAGGGACGGAAAATAATTGGGGAAGAAAAACAAAAGGTTTTCTTCCCTGGCACATATGAAGCGGAGACATGTGTAATTAATTAAACCATACAGGAGAAGAAAAACCTCAATTTTCTCCCAGGCTTTGAATTATGGCTGGGGGTGAAAGGGAGCCCGAGCTAGGGGTGTAATTAATCACACAGAGGTGAGAGGGCTTTGCATTTCTTCTGCATACGTACTTCCTGTATGCCAGAGAAATCCTGCAATGAGCAATTAGTCCTGTCACTTTTTGAAGGGGAAATTAAATTTCTATTGAGTTGGGGGGGGGAAACGAGAAGAGAGGGGGGTGGTAGAATTTGGCGGAGCACCTAACAACAAGAGATAGCTGAATTCACGGTAATGAGAGGTTAGGAAATGAAAAAGTGACCAATAATGTGATGCAATGTTGTGCCTGGTCACCTTGGGGAGGTGTGATACGCGAGACGGAGCAGGCGGTGTGCGTTCCAGAGAACCGCTAAGACAACTTGTCACCGAGTCATTTATGGCATCTGCTACGTAGTCCATCGTGGTTATGGTCAGGTTGGATTTAGGATGAATGAATAAAGGTAGGATTGTCTGATGTCTCTCCTTTTGAGATCAGGAATGTTTTACATTTTGGAATTTTGTTATATTTGTTTCTTGTCCCCGTGAACATCTCCTTGTTAATTAAACTGAATGTAATTTTCATTTTTATTGTAAAGCATTCATAGTTAATATTTAGACCAAAATGCCAATGAACGCTTTGTTATGAAGTTATTTTAGGTATCATGTTAAAGTGTATCTATTTCCCCAATATATAATGTACCTAGTATGACTATATTTCTCTGAAAACTCAAGAAACCTCTTCAGGATTAGCTTGAAGCTCCTGGGCCTGTATTATGGTCCTTCCCTACCTTGTACCATTGGTAATGGTCATGGCAGAGGGGCCGTGAGGGCTCCTACAGTGTCTGCTACCACTGTACACTGTACAGAGTGCTGGAGTCCAGATATATCAGCCCCAGGTTTCTGACCTATGTGTGGTCCAGGGTGGATCTAGAGTAGGCCTCAGCCCAGGTGTAGATCCTTGGCTCATTACTGGGCCAAAAAGGCTGCAGCTCCTACATTTCAGTGCAGATCCATGAGGTGAAAGAAGGTGTCTGTGTCTGTCATGTAACCCTTATTCCGGTGAGACTATATTGCGCCTGTTTTGTTCATGTGACTAGAAGTAAGCTACATGTATAGCTAGGTTATGCGTTCTGTTTAATTAGTTGCTCAGACGAGCAGGTTTTTATTTTGTTTTTGCCTGAAGTTAAGGCTGTAGTTTGTTTTGTTATTTTGTGCTGAAGTCAAGGTTTATTTATTTTCGTGTTTTTTTTTTCTAAATAAACCAGTTTGCTGCACATTTTGTGTCCTTGTCTTGACTGTTTGGGTCCACACCACTACTTCTAACTTCCCCACAACCCCTATTATTACTCCTCTAAACCTGCCTGTCTGGGCTCTGCAATCTCACTTCTTTATAATGGTCTGTTCCTTACAGGGTAAGAAACAAGTTCCTAACACAGATGCTGCTGATGATAAGACAGTCTCCTGTCTTACAGTTATACAAAATAGGAGAACACAGTTCATTTTCCTACAGTCTCCTATTTAAAGGAATATATAGAGAAGGATACCTACACTGGCTCCACCTGGAAGTGTCCCCCTGTCTTGTGTTGTCATGCTGAGCTGAGGCCTTAGGGAATGGAAATCTTTACCGCTGCGTTAAGGGGTATATTACAGCTTAACTTTCATACATATAACCATAGGCCACTTCCATCCAACAAGGTTTCATTATGGCTACAAGTCCCAACCTAGTTGTGGGTCTACTCTCTTAAACTAACCTGGCTGTGGGTCTACTGTCTAAAACTAACAAGTTCCAGCTTGGGTCGGGACTATGACTATATTATACTTCTGTGAAATTGGCCTTTCTTGAGCATGGGACTGCAACACGGTATATTAGATCAGTCTTACCAAAGTATTCCAAAATATTATTAGTATTGCTTCTTTCCATTCTGTAAAAACTCTGATGCTATAATAATACTTTACATTGTGGTAACAAATAAGTTAGGAAAGTGATAAAAGACTCGCTGAGACAAATGATATCAATGATCAATTGTTCATTGCGTGTAGTAAACATCTAAAACTATGTCAAATTAATTCAGCATAAATGGGACACATGAAGAATTATCAGGGATTTCAGGGTTCAGACATCCATAGAAACTAATACAAAATCTTAAATATTAAATTCAAGTTAGAAAACTTTCAAGAGGAAAGTCCACAATCAATTCTATTGCTGTCATTTTATTCTAAAACAGATTAAAGACATATAGAAGAATATTAAATAAGTCGTCCAGAGTCTTCTATGTTACTTACTATTTTCCTGCTGGACCTGGGGCTTTTGGACTTGGTTCCGACCTTGGGTTATATGATCAGAACCGGAACTCGAAAAGTGGCAAAGTTGACCATAGTAGCCAATGGGGTTGTGGCTTTCATGTATCCAAAAATGAAAGGGGGAACCTGAGTATCGTGGGCAGCTGCTCCACTTTTCTAAAGTAAAGGTTTAACTCATGACAGTTTCCTATGGTGTCATCTTTATAACCAGAAGCTTACGGAATAGGTGAACAAATGGCACAATTGCATCCAACTCAAAGAACTGTCCAGACATGGCTGATCCGAAATAAGGAAGGAAGGCCACAAGCCTTGAAGGGAAAGAATCGTGCTCACTGAACACAACCGGGTAAAATTCACTCTGACTTTTCATTAGTAAAACAGCACAACGCGTTTCAGGCTACAGACAGCCCTTTCTCAAGTGCAGGTAACTCAGCCAGTTGGGCCAGATGCGTGATATCTCTGGAATTAATATAGTGATTAATATCATTTAGGTAGTGGGTGGAGCGTGGCATGGCCAGGGTGGGCCAGGGTGGGGATGCCCCGTTCCACCAGATTTCCTATACCTCCCACAAATCTATATCAGCCCCTGATCTGTGACCAGACATGTCTACATGCGCTAGTAACTCGATCAACTCGTACGCCTGATGTGGAATCACTTAAGACTAGTGAAGGATCACCAGTTTTAATAAATCCCCCAAACAGAGAAACAGAGAAACAGATGCAGGATTTCACACAAAGGAGACAAAATGCGTTAATAAAGTATATTACAAAATGTATTAATGACATGACAAATACTGCCGGAAAAGTTGTCTGAAAGTTTAGTTACGCTTTAAGATTGTCATATATTGGTTTAATTCCATTCGTTGTGTGTGTATCATAATATATTACGTATTGATTCTCCTATATATCACATTTATAGTAACCTGGAAGTTTGTGGAGCAAATACCAATTCTTATAGATTTCCTTCTTCAAGCCGTATTATATTCTATGCAGACTTTACAGCTCTCTTACTGCAGGGAATGGATTATCAATTTATTTCACATGGAGTTATATGGCGGATACAGCCGTGAAAACACACAGGCATGTAATTGTTCCGCTGACTAACAATGGCTTCATATTGAAGTATCGTAAACGTGAAAAATAAATACAGGGGTATACAGGAGGCTTCATGCGCCATGCAGTGCTGTTGATCTCCTCCTTAAGTCATATATGTAAATACTGGGTCACTAATAATGCCATTGACCCCCACTAAAGAAAGTAGTGAGGTCATTATCGCAACCGTGTTGGACCATTAATATAATGTAGTCATTATGCTGTAAGGCTGAGGAGTGTTAGACAATACAATACATAGAGCATTCAATCAGTGGCGTAACTACCAGGGTAACAGGGGTGGCGGCTGCTACAGGGCCCTGGACATTAGGGGCCCGGTAATAGTCACTACTCCTGCAGGGTTTATTTTCTTAATAGGAGTTACTCCAGCCAGTAACGGGCCCTATTTATTTACTGATCCTGGCAGGGGCCGGGATTGGTAAGTGATGCTGCGGGCCCACAAGCACTATTATTATACTCAAGTATAATGATCGGAGGCCCCGGAGAAGTAAGCGAACATAACAAACAGTGTGGCCACAATAGGGCATAATAGTATGTACAAGGGCCACTATGGGAATAATACTGTGTACTGGGGCCACTATGGTCATGACACTGTATGCAGGGGCCACTATGGTCATGACACTGTATGCAGGGGCCACTATGGGGCATAATACTGTATGCAGGGGCCACTATGGGGCATAATACCGTGTGCAAGGGCCAATATGAGGTATAATACTGTGTGCAGGGGACACTATGGGGCATAATATTGTGTGCAAGGGCCACTATGGGGGATAATACTGTGTGCAGGGGCCACTATGGGGAATAATACTGTGTGCAGGGGCCACTATGGGACATAATACTGTGTGCAGGGGCCACTATGGGGCATAATACTGTGTGCAGGGGCCACTATGGGGCATAATACTGTATGCAGGGGCCACTATGGGACATAATACTGTATGCAGGGGCCACTATGGGGCATAATACTGTGTGCAGGGGCCACTATGGGGCATAATACTATGTACAGGGGCCACTATGGGGCATAATAAGGTGTGCAGGGATTACTATGGGGAATAATACTGTGTGCAGGGGCCACTTTGGGACATAATACTGTGTGCAGGGGCCACTATGGGGCATAATACTGTGTGCAGGGGCCACTATGGGACATAATACTGTATGCAGGGGCCACTATGGGGCATAATACTGTGTGCAGGGGCCACTATGGGGCATAATACTATGTACAGGGGCCACTATGGGGCATAATACTGTGTACAGGGGCCACTATGGGGCATAATACTGTGTGCAGGGGCCACTATGGGGAATAATACTGTGTGCAGGGGCCACTATGGGGCATAATACTGTGTGCATGGGCAACTATGGGGGATAATACTGTGTGCAGGGGCCACTATGGGACATAATACTGTGTGCAGGGGCCACTATGGGGCATAATACTGTGTGCAGGGGCCACTATGGGACATAATACTGTGTGCATGGGCAACTATGGGGGATAATACTGTGTGCAGGGGCCACTATGGGACATAATACTGTGTGCAGGGGCCACTATGGGGCATAATACTGTGTGCAGGGGCCACTATGGGACATAATACTGTGTGCAGGGCCACTATGGGGCATAATACTGTGTGCAGGGGCCACTATGGGACATAATACTGTGTGCATGGGCAACTATGGGGGATAATACTGTGTGCAGGGGCCACTATGGGACATAATACTGTGTGCAGGGGTCACTATGGGGGATAATACTGTGTGCAGGGGCCACTATGGGACAGAATACTGTGTGCAGGGGCCACTATGGGGCATAATACTGTGTGCAGGGGCCACTATGGGACATAATACTGTGTGCAGGGGCCACTATGGGACAGAATACTGTGTGCAGGGGCCACTATGGGGCATAATACTGTGTGCAGGGGCCACTATGGGACATAATACTGTGTGCAGGGGCCACTATGGGGGATAATACTGTGGGCAGGGGCAACTATGGGACATAATACTGTGTGCAGGGGCCACTATGGGACATAATACTATGTACAGGGGCCACTATGGGGCATAATACTGTGTACAGGGGCCACTATGGGGCATAATACTGTGTACAGGGGCCACTATGGGGCATAATACTGTGTGCAGGGGCCACTATGGGGCATAATACTGTGTACAGGGGCCACTATGGGGCATAATACTGTGTGCAGGGGCCACTATGGGGAATAATACTGTGTGCAGGGGCCACTATGGGGCATAATACTGTGTGCAGGGGCCACTATGGGGAATAATAGAGTGCGCAGAAATGTGGTGGGGGGGGGGTCGGTCGGTTGAGGTCTTCGATGTCGGTCAGGATTTGGGGGCCATGTCAAAAGTTCACCACAGGGCCCTGCCATTCCTAGTTACGCCACTGCATTCAATGTATGGCTTCACAGAGTAACATATATGTTCATAGCAAATATGGGCAGCAACGACGGGAAATGAACCCGTAATAGCCCCTGTGTTTGATTGCACTTACAATGAATAGGATCATATGGAAATCTATTCTTCAAGGGTACATGTATCTCACAGCACCAATTAACAATTTACATATAGAATTCATCTACATATAAAGCAGAGTATCTTTGAAGATTGGATTTCTTATCTCATATTGATGTGAGTTTTACAGGCTTTATAAGGTCAGATTCTCAGGGAGCAGTTTAATGTTTCAACCTAAACAAGAAGTGGATAGAAGAAGAGAAGAAGTAAAAGCATGTCTATTATACCGCCCTCTGTTCAGGATCTCATTCTTGGAGTCGAGAAGGAATTTTTTCACCTGAGATGGGGCCAACACTAGGGACCACTAGGGGGGGCAACACGGTGGCTCAGTGGTTAGCACTGCAGCCCTGTAGCTCTGGGTTCGAATCCTGCCAGGAACAAAATCTGCGAGTTTGTATGTTCTCCCCATATTTGTGTGATTTCCTCCCCCTCTACAAAGCCTTCCAATTAGGAAAAAAAAGTACAATGTGATCCCTATATGGGGCTCACAATCTACATAAAAAAAAAAAAAAAAACATCTGGAGCACTGTATAAGCAATGTTACCTCCGATGCCACCCCTGCCACCGTCAGTCCCATTGTGTGCATTGACTTATTACTTTGTAATGTATCCTTTTGTCTTTATTTGAATTCTACATTGTGTAAAGTGTTGCGGTATATAAATAAAAAGTCATTATTGTTGTTATTGTTACGTTTCTGCAAAATAAATCTTAGCATTTCATTTTTTTGGGAGGTGGTTAAAACACTAAATATGAAATGATTCCCCTAAATCAGGGGTCCCCAACCACCGGTCCGTGGACACTACCAGGCCGCGGGGCATGTTGCAGCGGTCCGCGTACCGGTGGAGAGGAGTCAGCAGCCGGCAAGTGCCCGGAGTTGAGCCAGGACCCGCCAGCCGGCTCCACAACACTGACGCTTGGTTGTTGCTCATCGGGATAAGGTGAGCAAAGTGCGGGGTTGAGCCGGGACCCACTGTATGTCCGGGATTCTAGTACTATGCAGGACATGCAGCGGGTCTTGGCTCCACCCCGCACTCGCCTACCAAACTTTGGGCAACTACATTACACCTCACTTGTCCCTGTGACGTGTAATGTAGCTGTAGTGAGGCTGTAGTGAAGTTAATAGCAGCATTAGGAGTGATATCCGTCATCAGTAGCCATCTTCATAACCTGCAGTGTCCGTCAGTTTGCACTTTCTCTTGTGTTTTCATATGTACATGATTCTAATCTACACCCCCATGCTTAACCTCGCCCCCAACCACACCCATCCCCCCCCTCCACAACCCTTCCCGCCCCCACCGAGCCATAGAAAAATTGTCTTGCTGAAACTGGTCCCTGGTGGAAAAAAGGCTGGGGACCACTGCCCTAAATAACATATTAAATTAGATAGACACATTGCTGTAATAAGGATAACATGTGATATATATTGTTTCTATTTTAATCAAAGGGTTACATTGTATCATAATGCCTGCAATGAGTATGCCAGTGCATTACTGTCAGTGCCTTTATGATACTGAAGGTACGCAGAGTTCTCCTTCAAAAATGTCACCACGACCGACTTCTCCTCTTCTGACTATTGTAATGGTGTGACAGCTGACAGAACTAGAATTTATGGTTTTAATATCATACATATATATTATATATTCGAAATGATTCTGCTATACTTTGTGTGCGTCTCAGCGGGTCAGTCCTATGGCGCTCGCAACAAGTGTCCAGATTTTGGCAGCTGTTCCTTTTCCTAATAAGCCACTAAACAGAAGCCAGCTTGCATTGCATTCTGCCTGTAGGGAACGATGGCCAGATATCTTGCTTACTAACTGCATTTGGAATGATCTGGGAATATTAATAAATCAGATGAATATCTGGGAAATGAAGTAAAAAAGATCTTATTGACCCATGCAGAGTTCATTTCCATGCTGTGGACAGTCATTTTGGGGCCATTACCCCAGAGGAAATTCTAGTGTGAAACTTGTGGTTTTTAATTTGCGTTATGTAAAAGTTTCTTTCTGGAATTCCAGAATTCATATTTTTGCTAGAAGCAAAACACCTTGTGCGTAGTAGTTTGGATGAAGAACTTGTGCGGGACTTTGGATAGACTGAAGCAAGTATAACTCCATTTCAGCATAATACATGTCTAGTTCCTGCATGCTTACAGAGCAAATCTACATAGATATTAAAGGATTATCCAAGACCCAAAATTAGGGTTGAGCCGATCTTGAGATTTCAGGATTGATTTCAAAATCCGATTTCCGATCATTTTCCAGCCGATCACGATTGTGAAATTTGCTCGATCCGATCTTTTCCGATCCCGATCCTCAACCCTAGTCAATGCTTCTCTATGGGAAAAGTCACTTGAGAGTTGAGACGATCTTGAAATAATCTCCGACCTCGATCCCGCTGGAAAAGATCGGATCGGAATCCCGATCGCTATCGTGAAATTTGCTCGATCGTCGATCGGAATCCGATCTTTTCCGATCCCGATCCTCAACCCTAGTCAATGCTTCTCTATGGAAAAAGTCACTTGAGAGTTGAGCCGATCTTGAAATAATCTCCGACCTCGATCCCGCTGGAAAAGATCAGGTCGGAATCCCGATCGCGATGGGATCCGATCTTTTCCGATCCCGATCCTCAACCCTAGTCAATGCTTCTCTATGGAAAAAGTCACTTGAGAGTTGAGCCGATCTTGAAATAATCTCCGACCTCGATCCCGCTGGAAAAGATCGGGTCGGAATCCCGATCGCAATCGTGAAATTTGCTTGATCGCCGATCGGGGTCCGATCTTTTCTGATCCCGATCCTCAATCCTAGTCAATGCTTCTCTATGGAAAAAGTCACTTGAGGGTTGAGCCGATCTTGAAATAATCTCCGACCTCGATCCCGCTGGAAAAGATCGGATCAGAATCCCGATCATGATCGTGAAATTTGCTCGATCGCCGATCAGAATCCGATCTTTCCGATCCCAATCGCTCAACCCTACCCAAAATCAATTCCTTATCTTCATTGTAGATTATTAATTTGACATAAATGGGGGTCTGACCCCTGCTTCTACATCGATGACCTATAATTTTGGGTCTTGAACAATCCCTTTAAAATAAAGTCAAACTTTATTTATAAATTTATTTTACTGTACACACACAAATCATTGCAATAGAGAACATCTTACCCGCCGAGTTGGTTCACTTATTTTGCAGGGAGCCGCTGTAATTAATACTTGTATCATAAAGAATAGACAGAGTTGGATAATAAAAATGCAAAGTATGATTTATACGAAAAGTCATTTTTCACAACTTCCCAAATTTAAAGTTAGCGAGATGCTGGAAAACTCATCCATGGGACAAAGCAGACAGTAGAGTGAACGCAATGATCCTTAAACAGATGCAGGTAATTGAGAATGTTCTGCCATCTCTGAAGGTAATTGCTGTAATGCAATGAATATCTAATGAACAGAAAAATAGAAGAGGTCACCATCCCGGCCCTACAATATGCAAGTTTCCCTTCAAATGGAAAGGCAAGATTACTTAATGCATATGTGTAGGCATTTGGAAATTAGTATAGTCATGCCTGTAATATCAAGATCAAAACCAAGGTCATGAATTAATCTTCATTGTAATCTGACTCAAAGTATTTCTTTCTGGTAGACCCTAAAATAACAGAAATACCCTCACAAACCTCAGCAGTCTCCTTGTACAGATGACCACTACCACACTTTTATTATGGATTAGCTATAGAATCGAATGCATGGGCTTATGCCTATGGTAGACAATGTATACGCATCTTACAAGCATCCTTAAGAACATTCCAAGAGCGGGGACAACTTGTAGGTAAAGATGAGTGAATGGATTTAAAATAAATCAAATTTCTTATAAATTTCCTAAAAGGTTTGGATTTTGGCGAATCCACGGTTTTGGAATTTGCCATGCATGAATCTTTCAAAAAGATGGCAGCCATTTTACAGATAGTAGGAAGACAAAGAAGAATGATCACATGACCTCAGACAGGGACCACTTTTTATTGCATATAAAATCTGACAGTTCAATGAGTTTTTAAACAGGTTGTTACTGTCTTGGATATCTTAAAGTAAGTTGCTACAGTCCCAGGAAACCTCTGAGAGTGTCGCACGTGGACAAAATTGTTGGTACCCCTCATTAATGAAAGAAAAACCCACAATGGTCATACAAATAACTTGGATCTGACAAAAGTAATAATAAATAGAAATTGTTGACAAGCCATAAAGCTTCCGGGAGAATGTCCTATGGGCAGATGAGACAATAATTTAACTTTTTGGCAAGGCACATCAACTCTGTGTTCAGGGATGGAAAAATGAAGCATATCTTGAAAAGAACACTGTCCCTACTGTGAGACATGGAGGAGGCTTTGTTATATTCTGGGGCTGCTTTGCTGTATCTGGCACAGGGTGTCTTGTATCTGTTCAGGGTACAATGAAATCTCAAGACTATCAAGGGATTCTAGAGAGAAATATTCTAGAGATGGAGGTATCGAGGGGTTCCGAAAATGAAAAAAATATTTATACTCACCTACTATTACCTCTTCTGGGCCTCCATGTCTTTCTCCTCTGGGTTAAGGAGATATTGTCACTCCTTGGGGCAGCCTTTATTGGGTTATTTCACTGGAATTCTGTCTTCCTAACTACATCAGGGAAGACAGGCTTGCACATTCCAGTGAGCGCCCTCTATTGGTTTGCAATACTGAGGCAGCAGCTGACTTCCTAATTACATCATGGAAGACAGATTTGCATATTCTTCCCATGTTCCTCCTCTGGGTGAATGACAACACAGAAGAGTCCCAGAACTGTGATTGGGCAGTGACATGGGTACACCGAGTGTCATGACGTCATGAGACCCCAAAATATAATAATTTCCCTTCTGGTTCTATCTGAACAAGTTTAGATCAAACTGTGGGTACGTGTTGACCACGATCTGTAAAGAGAAGAGACTATGCTCCCTGAGACCGGGGATGATGTCACTTAATTCACAGTTGGACATAGAACATTGTTCAAAACTTCCATTACGTTACATGTTATCTTGCATCTGTTACATAAATAATAGAAAAATTTAACCTGATGCTGTTTTGTGTCACGTTAAGACTCGCTGAACCATCTATTTAACAAAATAAGTGTCAAGTTAAACTTTGCTACAGTTGTACTTTATCTTGTTATTAAAATTAAGATTCTTCAAGTGTCTTTCAATGAAGAACCAAGAAATCACTGGTTGTGGTGACTAAAAAGGCTTCGATGAGCCAACAGATGCCCCCCCTGTCACTTGTTAAAATATTGAAGGAATCCTATGACATTAATTGTTGTAAGATAACCAGGGCCTCTCAGCACCTATCAGAATTTGTCAGTAAGTGTGCAGATCAGAGTCTGGTACGACACGAGCAGAGATAAGTGAAAACAGGGAGAACTGAGAGGCAGATTATCTCCTGGTATCACCTTTACAAGCACACAAATAAATTGTCTTTGATGTCATCAGGAGGAGAAGTGGGAGAGAAATGCATGGCATGCCAACCCATCACCAGGAGGAGGGAGGCTGCAAGAGGTTTGGAAAGGGATTCATCAATGTTAACGTGGAGAATGATTATCTGTCCTCCCAACATGAGGTCAGCCTGAGGACATGGGAAGTCTCCACAGAAAGGGAGAGACCCATTTTGGATCAACACGTCTGATAACAGAGAGATAACTCAGGGGCTACGCATTGTGTGCTGAGACAAAGCTCAGATATAACACATATGTCTTTCCCGATGACTGTACTATTTATAGAACTAAGAAAATAACTGAGATGTGTATGTAATGGAAGCCGAAGAAAGTGCTACAACAACCCCTGCGCTTGGGAACAGGGATGCCATATTACTAGATACCAAGTGGCAGAAAGCAAAGGCGCCCATTTTGTGCTAATTCTATAGGATATTGTCAGGAATCTTAGATTACGGTGCCAACCTGTGAAGCTTCTGCAGTCTTCAGGCCTATCCTATGCCGGTCCAGTTAGCAGCTGAGAAAGAATATTTAAACCCCTTTCCTGCTCATCCAGCTGCCTGCGATTTGGTTATATTTAGTGAGATTCCATACCATTATGCTTTGTACTGGACTGCTCAATACTGACCTTTGGCTTGTTACTGGGAATACACTTGTCTTCTAATTTTGGCTCTGGTGTTACCTCTCAGACCAACCTTTTTCTTGTTACTGGAACTCCACGCATCTTCTGATTTGAGCTCTGACATTACCTCTCAGACCAACCTTTCGCTTGTTACTGAAAATACACTTGTCTTCTAATTTTGGCTCTGGTGTTACCTCTCAGACCAACCTTTGTCTTGTTACTGGAAGTCTGCTCATCTTCTGATTTGGGCTCTGACATTACCTCTCGGACCAACCTTTGGCTTGTTACCAGAAATACGCTTGTCTTCTGATTTTGGCTCTGACGTTACCTCTCAGACCAACCTTTGGCTTGTTACTGGATATCTGCTTGTCTCCTGAGTTAGCTCTACTGGAAAAATCTCTAAAATACTGAACAAAGAGGGATATCCAAATATGTTGTCAATGTCAATGTGAAAGAGTATTGAGGACTTGACTAGATGCAGCATATGTATAATAGCAAGGGATGAGCAAATTCATTTGGCACAAATCAAAATTGTTTTACATT
This sequence comes from Leptodactylus fuscus, assembly GCF_031893055.1. Classification (NCBI taxonomy): domain Eukaryota; kingdom Metazoa; phylum Chordata; class Amphibia; order Anura; family Leptodactylidae; genus Leptodactylus; species Leptodactylus fuscus. The sequence continues at coordinate 15,263,651 of NC_134275.1, read as the reverse complement.
TTCCATAAGCTCCCAATTTCAATAAATCAGAAACATTTTGGATTCGTGCCACACAAATGTCTCAAAAGGGCGGCCACAGAGATAGAAGACGACAAAGAAGGGTAAATTACCTTTAATTACAATGCAGTATGTTTTTAAATAAACTTTTAACTCTGCCTTCCATCCATATACTCATAGTTATATATGTTGCTATCACATTGTCACAATGACATTCCTAATCCTAATGTTGTTGTAGATACTTGGCTACAAAGAGTGCTGGTTACAGTCCTAGGAGACCACAGAGTATGATACATGGTTTTCATGGCAAGCAGACCATTTTCAATTTAGACTGAATCCAATCTGACAGTCGATTCAATTGAATCAGGGCTAAAACCAATTATGGGAAATTCACTCATCTCTAATAATAACAGTGTGTCAACAAATCCAACCTAGGTTCCTGTCGCATCACGTGCATCCTATATTTACTCTAAATGCCAGGAGAGCTCCTAATGTATAAGTCACGCAACACAACTATAGGGCTTTAGTCACCCAATGGATAGAGAAGTGTACCGAGTTATCGTGCCAGAATCAGCGCCCCATTACTCAGTGTGAATGCCCCCTAAGATGTAATGCCAGACCTCTGACATGAATAAGAATGGCACTGCTTCTAGAAAAATATACTTCTCTTTAGCTCTTGACTAGAGATGAGCGAACAGTAAAATGTCCGAGGTTCGATATTCGTTTCGAGTAGCCCCTCAATATTCGACTACTCGAATCGAATATCGAACCCTATTATACTCTATGGGGGAAAAATGCTCGTTTCAGGGGTAGGCAACGTTCGATCAAATTATACTTACCAAGTCCACGAGTGAGGGTCGGGCTGGATTCTCCGAGAAGTCTTCTCCGTGCAGCGTCCCTGCGGCGTCTTCCGGCTCTTCATTCACTCTGCCAGGCATCGGGCCTGGGCAGAGCCGACTGCACATGTCTGCACTACAAGCGGGCATGCGCAGTCGGCTCTGCCCAGGCCCGATGCCTGGCAGAGTGAATTCAGAGCCGGAAGACGCCCGGGGAAGCTGCACGGAGAAGACTTCTAAAGGTAGGAGAAGAACCAGCGTTGATTGGCCGACTGTATAGCATTCGGCCAATCAATGCTGGTTCTGCATCAAACTTTTACATTCAAACAGCAAGCGGTACTCGATCGAGTACGAGTATTTCGAATACCGTAGTATTCGATCAAATACCTACTCAATCGAATACTACTCGCTCATCTCTACTCTTGACAACCAGCGTTTTATGGTAAGGGCATAGTGGATGGGATTCTAGAGAATTCCATGCCCGCTTTGCAGTAAAAACCGTGGTGCGGACATGCTGTGATTTCCAAAACTGATGCAATTTTAGAAATCGCAGCATGCCAATTATACCTATGGAAATGCCGATGGTTTCTCCATAAGTATCATTGTAACAAAAAGTCCACGGAGGAAATCTCTGCAAACTTTCTGTCTAAAACGCTGTGGGAAGAACCTTGATGCGTTGCCGCCACGGTTTTTCCCGCAGTTTTTTGCTGTGTGACATCCCGTGGGGCTGAGATTAAATTAAACCACCCAGAGAACACATTGAGGAACTCAACTTTTATTTACAGAGAGTGAAACTCATGGTCCCTATGGTGCAGGACAACAATGCTAACCAATAAGCCATGCCACCACTTGGCTCATGTGGTTTTGCAATGTTTCTGGTGGAAAATATAACTAAGTACATCAATAAGGTTATTATAAATTTTTCATAGCAATGGGCAAATGGTTATGCTCAACCACCTAATAAAAAAAACACATTTTCCCGCCCTATCAAAGACGGCTTTAACGTAAACAATTGTGCGCTCATACTTCATGCGTGCCAGGTTTTGTTGTGCTATAATTGACTGAAGTAGCAGCCGCACTCCGTTTTAAGTGGCAGACAATGCAAAGTAATTGGTATCACTACCCACTCCAGTTGTGCGTATGTCACAATACAGTTTGGATGTAGTTTGTGTCCCATGTGCGGTTCGCCTTCTCACACCTGTTTCCTTCTTTTTCAATCTGCTGCCGTCCAGAAAGGAATGGTTTCACAGCTCCCGCTGCCACTTAATTAGCACTTAGCTCTCTTGTGCTAATTAGCTCCTAGAAGTGCTCACAAATTAACATCAAGGGGCTGTACAGACAATGTCTGGATAAGCACGCCACCGGTATGTGTGTATGTATATTAACTCACTGAATGTTGGGACGCAAACAAAACCTACAAGTATGGACAGCAGTCAAGGTGGACGATTGATGGGCATAGTCTTGATCATGAGTAGCCATATTGTAAAAGTGCAATATGATCCGTCGTGAATGACCAGAGAACTTTTTGTTATTGGTGAAAATTTGTAAAGAAATCAAATAAATAAATGAAAACGAAATGGACCAAGATGTCCGTCCATAAAGGGGTTGTCCCAACACCACAATGTATCACCTATCCATAGGTCTGATTGATGGTAGTTCCACTGCTAGGACCACCACCGATCTTAACAATGGGATTTCGGTGTCTCCTCTTTCACTGGAGGAATGGTAGTACAGAGACATTGCTACTAACGTGAAAGAAATAAAGGAAATCTTTACGGATTATGCATGTCTCCATATCAGGGAGGGGCGTACCAGGGGCCCAGAGGGTCAGGAGGCCCTATCACCTATACAGCAGCTTTCTATAGTCTGTTAGACTGTGTGTAAATGCCTAAGCTAATGAGTTTAATGGCTAAAGATTAGGGTCTGTTCACACAGCTGAATTAACAGCTGCACTTGAGGCAGTTTCTGCATGAAGCCTCTCACTGAAAAATAGCGCCGGCTGGTGAAAAATTTGCAAATTCAGCAGCAGATTCCGCAGAGGACAGAATTTGGCCAAGATGAAACATTCAGCTTTAAATTCCTGAATAGAGAGACAATGGGTGGGGATTTGGGGGGGGGGGGGGGGGTTGCTTTATGAATAGGTATAGCGAAAACAAGGGGTCCATAACTGGTCTTGCACAGGGGCCCCAGATGTCTGTATCTGCTCCTGCTCCAAGGTATAGTCATTTACTCTGGCTGTTTTGCAGTATCGTTTACAAAGTATGGTATGGATATCACCTTGAAGAAAATTTTCCTTCATTCTCACATCCCTGTAATACATCTAGAACACTTAGGCCTCTTGCAGATGACCCTGATGTGGGTCAGTGTGCTATCTGTGTATAGCACACTGGCCCATTCTTTTCTATGGACCCTGTGAGAAGGTGACAGGCAGAGTGCTAGAGTCCAGATATATCATCCCCAGGTTTCTGACCTATGTGTGGTCCAGGGTGGATCTGGAGTAGGCCTCAGCCCAGGTGTCGATCCTTGGCTCATTACTGGGCCAGAAAAATCCTGTAGATCCTGCATTCTAGTGCAATTCCATGGAGTGAAAGGAGGTGTATGGGTCTGTCCAGTAACCCTGAGCCTGGTGAGACAATATTGCGTCTGTTGTGTTTGTGTGGCTGTTAGTAAGCCACACAAATAGTTAGGTTATTAGTTCTATCTAGTTAGTTGCTCAGACGAGCAGGTTTTTATTTTGTTTTTGCCTGAAGTTAAGGCAGTTTTCTGCCTATTGTGCGTCCCTGTCTTGACTGTTTGATTCTGCACCACTGCTTCTACCCAGGTAACTTCCCCACAGCCTGTTCATACAACCGTGATTTTCATGGTCCCATTGGCGGGCTGTATCAGATACTTGGGTACTTCCGTGGCTCCTATTAATTGAATGCAAGGAGCCACGAAAGCACATCATGCATGGATATCCCCATCTCCAGCTTTTAATTCACGGCTGGCCGGTTGGTGCACGGAATTGCCATGACTTTTTTGAGAGCCTGCCACTAGGTTGTTGTACATATCATTGTGCCATTGGGATTTAGTTTTCTGAACATGCCCCTGCCAAAAGTATCTGTAGTAGCATTAGGCACAAAAAAGATATAACACTAAGGAGGAAAGTCCAGACAACAGTTCAGTAGCACTGGGCGCCTGCACGCGATGCAGATGACACTGAGGCTACTACACCTCGCTGAAAAGCAACACTTACCGACTAAGCTCGTGGCTCCCTTTCCACTAAATAATCTGTGCAGTTGAGATCCGTCTTTGCTTCCACAGCTGTGCCACCGCCGCTTTCTCTTTTTTTTTTTTTTTACAAAGTGTAAATGTATTTTAAAGTATGAATCAATAATTAAAATGGGTTTAATGAAGGCATTGACTTCGAGCAAAGATACAAAGTGTTTGGCAAACACAGCTGTGATACGGTCTAAAGAATATAGTTTTATGAATATTAATGGCCAGTTATGAATAATTATCACGAACAGACTGTATTTCCATCTAATGTAAGGTGACCTCCTGGAAGCGTATTTCTAGAGATGGGAATAGCGTTACTTCCTGCCAAGTGTGCGACTTTCATCGGCAATGATCCAACACGAGACATGGAAGATCCCGAGTCATTGTATCCTGGGACATATAGGTAGAGTTATGTAGCGGTGTGTAAGGGTTAGTTCACACTTGAGTATTAGGGGTTCGTAATAATGTCCCCTGTTTAAAAAACTGTCTATACATTCTCATACATTATTTTAGCACATTTCTGTTTTTAATATATATACGTATATACTCGAGTATAAGCTGAATTTTTCAGCACAGTTTATAGGCTTATACTCGAGTCAAGCAAAAAAAAAAATATTTTTTTATTTTTTGGGAGGGGGGGTCTATGACCAGCCGCAATATTAATGTATATAAAATAGTGAAAAAAAAAGTTTAAAAAATATATATGTAATAAAAAAATAAAATAAATAAAAGTTGTAAATCCCTCCTTTCCCTAGAATACATATAAAAGTAGAAAATGACTGTGACACACAAACACATTAGGTATCCCTGTGTCTGACAGTGCCCGCTCTACTGAATATAGGGGATCTGCAGTGCTCCTGTTCCGTCGGGAAGGGGTTAATAGGAGCACTGCAGATCCCCTATATTCAGCCAGGCTGAATTCCAAGTGGGGAAAAAAAAAAAACAGTCCTCAAGCTCAGGGAAGGGGCAGACAGGGTGCACTTGAACCCTTGTGCACCCTCGGCTCTGCTACATCAGAGCCGAGGGTGCGTTTGAACCCTTGTGCACACTCTGCTTCATCAAGCTAATAGAATGCATTGGCCAGCGCTGATTGGCCAGAGTACGGAACTCGACCAATCAGCGCTGGCTCTGCTGGAGGAGGCGGAGTCTAAGGTCGGACCTGAATGGAGACTGGTGTGGAGCGATCTTAGACTCCGCCTCCTCCAGCAGAGCCAGCGCTGATTGGTCGAGTTCCGTACTCTGGCCAATCAGCGCTGGCCAATGCATTTCTATGGGGAAAAGTTAGCTTGCGAAAATCGCAAACTGACAGGGATTTCCATGAAATAAAGTGACTTTTATGCCCCCAGACATGCTTCCCCTGCTGTCCCAGTGTCATTCCAGGGTGTTGGTATCATTTCCTGGGGTGTCATAGTGGACTTGGTGACCCTCCAGACACGAATTTGGGTTTCCCCCTTAACGAGTTTATGTTCCCCATAGACTATAATGGGGTTCGAAACCCATTCGAACACTCGAACAGTGAGCGGCTGTTCGAATCGAATTTCGAACCTCGAACATTTTAGTGTTCGCTCATCTCTAATACTTACCTCTCGTGGCTCTGGAAGGCTTCAGGCCTACTTAGTGTCATCCCAGACGTCACCTGGGCCAGAGCTTGTCCGACGCGCGAGTGAACTCATCCAGGCGTCGGAGGGTTGTACGGACCTTACTGAGCATGCGCAGTCGGCTCTAACAGGGTGTCCGCTGTCAGAGCTGACTGAGCAGGCGTAAGACATGACGAAGAAAGAAGACAACAGACAAGGGGAGGAGGCAGATGAAGAAGGACGCCCCCATTGCTGCCGAGACCTCATTAGCATACCGGTAAGTACCGGTATTTCTAAGGAACCACATCTAAAGGTAGGAGACGAATAGCCTTTCTTAAGGCTATTCCGACGTGGTAATTAGAAAAAAAAGTTGCTTTAATGGTAGAATCCCTTTAACAACATTGTATTTCGGCAATTAAAGTGTTACATTCCGACCAATCCGTCACAGACACATATAATGAATATACACATCTCTTTCAATAACAAAAAATAATGGCCGTTGATCAGAAAAGGAAAAAATCTTTGCGCCTGTTGCCGGCTCAGATTTCCTATGGAACAAATTGGTGATGCGGTGTAGCATTTCTGTCGAAAACCCAATGGCTGGAATAGCTTATTTTAGGAAGGACGCAGTTTCTCGGGCTATGATCTGGCCGCGCCAAACCACGAAGTAGATTGGCCAGAGCCAATGACCTGGTCTTCGCATGCAGCTTGCTGATCCTGACAGTGCCTGCAGCACATACACCAGATGGCCTTACTTAGAGGGACCCAGTGGTTGGTAGGAAATATTATATTTAAAGCTCTCCAGTATCTGTTTACCTAGGAAATGTTTCCACTGTTTATCTTACTGGCTCCTTGTTTATATTTTCATTTTCTTGGTATTTTTGTGTGTTTGTTTTAGAACAGTGTACCTCTCTCTCCCTTCTTACCCAAAAGTGCCCCAACTCCGAAAAAGTCCAAATGCATTCTTGCTAATCCATTAACTCCTTCAACGCCAGCACAGCACATACCCGCCAATCCCTTCGCTATAGCTGTGACTACGGCTTTACATGTTTTTCCTTAATAGAAAAAAATAATTTATAACTTGTTACAGATGTATAACGAATTACTTCCATGGAAAACATCCAATCTGTTTACATGCCTAAGGTACTTCTTGGAATATAAACTATACGGCCTTACTTCAAAGATGTTGCCTGAAGCATTATTGTCTCCTAAAGTGCAGTTGCTGGGCTACATGGTGTTGTAAACGGTGCAACAACACGTTGTGTATGTTATTGGCTTCCATATAAAGACTTGCTTATATTTACTCAAAAAATTGATTGGTTAAGTGTTTTTGAAGAGATCTTGTAATAAAAAATAAACATTTTTTGGGTGCTTGCAGACCCTCATGTGCAGGACCTATAGAATATTTCCATTCAAAGTTCAGAGATTTGGACTGCAGATTCAGAGTGGAGTTGCAATCCGGTCACTGGCCACTATCTCTACAAGCCTGATTCATTGCATTATATTACAATCTTAAATCAGTTCTGATGTTGCTGTGATCACACAACTTTATTAAAGGGATGCTGTCATTGGATACCCTTTTTTTTCTGACTAACACATAGGAATAGCCTTAAGAAAGGCTATTCTTCTCCTACCTTTAGATGTCTTCCCCGTGCCGCCATTCCGTAGAAATCCTGGTTTTCTTCAGTATGCAAATGAATTCTCTCGCAGCACTGGGGGCAGTCCGCAGCGCTCAAACAGCACTGGGGGCGTCCCCAATGCAACGAGAGAAGTCTCCAGCAATGCCTCCATCTTCTTCTAGAACGCCCTTTCCCTGTGTCTTCTTCCGTCTTGACTTTCCATCTTCTAGGTCTTGGGCCTCGAGCAGAGTCAACTGTGCATGCCTGGACCACAAGAAAATGGCCTGCTTACTGTGTGCACGTGCAATCAGCTCTGCCCGAGGCCTAGAAGATTGCGTCGCTGAGAAAGAATCATTTACATACTGAAGAAAACCCAGATTTCTACCGAATGGCAGCGCGGAGTAGACATCTAAAGGTAGGAGAAGAATAGCCTTTCTTAAGGCTATTCCTACGTGTTAGTCAGAATAAAAGGGTATCCAATGATAGGATCCCTTTAAAGAGTACCGTTTACCATCTTCACCAATTCAAGTTCTTAGCATCTGATTCCAACACAGTTGGAAGTTTTCCTTTAGCCCCTACCATTCCTGAGCAACAAGAGCAGTTAGATTTGGTGCCTGGTGGGCTATTTCATCTCTGTAAGGTCAGAAGGGCAGTGTCAGGCAGGGGGTGTGGTTCGCTAAAACTAACAGCATTGATTGCTCAGGAATGGTGGGGGCTAGAGAAAAAAAATTCCAACTATGCCAGCCAGTGGAGCAAAGAGTTGGAATTGTTAGAGGTGCTGAAAGGTCCTCAAACCCAAAACTTGTTCCTGTTTGGGTAAGCTACCCAATTTATTGAATCTAGGGCCAAAAACACTTATGACAGTGGTCTTTCAGCCAAATGATTACTGGTCACAACCATTTGTTCCTCCAATGCTTTCTACAGGGGTGCATCTAAAAAGGTCCTACTGCATAATGCAAAGGTTTATAAGCCACAACTTTGCCGACATGTTTCCCTTGAATCACATAGGACGACGGCTGTACAGCCAGACCCAGCCAGTTAGGCATACAGAGCAAGTGCATGTTCTCTTTTATTTGCATTGTAAATTGTGCTATTTTATCCTATCATCAGTAAGTAATAACATCTATACAAACCAGTAGCAAGTGATCTCCAAGAGAGATTGTCTGTGTTGAACCTCATGCCCCTGCTGTGGCCAGACCTTGTAATTCTGTCAGAACCAGCGCCCACCAGATGATCATCCTGCGCTACCCTGCATGGCTGTGAATAATGCAGGGTGTGTAACACATGCCATGTGCTGATCAAAGAGCTTTATAAAGATCACAGACATATGACTGGTAATGCTCACAAATCTGGAAAAGGTTACAGAATGGTTTCTATGTACTTGGGGTTTACCGATCCACTGTCATCCCACTACAGTACAAATGATGACAATTCAACAGCATTGCTACTATCGACCCTCAAAGGGCTGTCAGCAAAGGAGACCTCAAAAGCAATGGAAGAGATCAGAAAGAAACTCAGAGTCAAAAGAATGTGCAGACCCCTCTCATGCATCAATTCTTGTGGGTCCATCTTCAGGTAAATACTTAATAACAATAAGTGTCCAGGGGAAGTCGTAAGAAAGAAGAAGACAATTCCAAACAGGACATTGCTCCTCATTGACATTTAGATACCTAGATGAAAAAATAGTCTTACCCTGGTCAGACCGGATATGAAATACTCTATATTTATTTGGCACCTTGGTAAGAAAAACATAGTTTAGATTGTGAGAAGGAAAACCAAGGTAAGGGAATGGGAAATATGGAACAGTACCCATGCAGAGAATTATCTGATCTATCTATCTATCTATCTATCTATCTATCTATCTATCTATCTATCATCTATCTATCTCCTATCTATCTATCTCCTATCTATCTATCTCCTATCTATCTATCTCCTATCTATCTATCTATCTATCTATCTATCTATCTATCTATCTATCATCTATCTATCTCCTATCTATCTCCTATCTATCTATCTATCTATCTATCTATCATCTATCTATCTCCTATCTATCTATCTATCTCCTATCTATCTATCTATCTATCTATCTATCTATCTATCTATCTATCTATCTCCTATCTATCATCTATCTATCTATCTATCTATCTCCTATCTATCATCTATCTATCTATCTATCTATCTATCTATCTACAGTCCTATGAAAAAGTTTGGGCACCCCTCTTAATCTTAATCATTTTTAGTTCTAAATATTTTGGTATTTGCAACAGCCATTTCAGTTTGATATATCTAATAACTGATGGACACAGTAATATTTCAGGATTGAAATGAGGTTTATTGTACTAACAGAGAATGTGCAATATGCATTAAACCAAAATTTGACCAGTGCAAAAGTATGGGCACCTCAACAGAAAAGTGACATTAATATTTAGTAGATCCTCCTTTTGCAAAGATAACAGCCTCTAGTCGCTTCCTGTAGCTTTTAATCAGTTCCTGGATCCTGGATGAAGGGATTTTGGACAAACAATTCAAGTTCAGTTAAGTTAGATGGTCGCCGAGCATGGACAGCCCGCTTCAAATCATCCCACAGATGTTCAATGATATTCAGGTCTGGGGACTGGGATGGCCATTCCAGAACATTGTAATTGTTCCTCTGCATGAATGCCTGAGTCGATTTGGAGCGGTGTTTGGACATTGTATTGCTGAAATCTCCATCCCCGGCGTAACTTCAACTTCGTCACTGATTCTTGAACATTATTCTCAAGAATCTGCTGATACTGAGTGGAATCCATGCGACCCTCAACTTTAACAAGATTCCCGGTGCCGGCATTGGCCACACAGCCCCAAAGCATGATGGAACCTCCACCAAATTTTACAGTGGGTAGCAAGTGTTTTTCTTGGAATGCTGTTTCTTTTTGGACGCCATGCATAACGCCTTTTTTTTATACCCAAACAACTCAATCTTTGTTTCCAAAATGAAGTTGGCTTCTCCAAATGTGCTTTTGCATCCCTCAGGCAACTCTATTTGTGGCGTACGTGCAGAAACGGCTTTTTTCTCATCACTCTCCCATACAGCTTCTATTTGTGCAAAGTGCGCTGTATAGTTGACCGATGCACAGTGACACCATCTGCAGCAAGATGATGCTGCAGCTCTTTGGAGGTGGTCTGTGGATTGTCCTTGACTGTTCTCACCATTCTTCTTCTCTGCCTTTCTGATATTTTTCTTGGCCTGCCACTTCTGGGCTTAACAAGAACTGTCCCTGTGGTCTTCCATTTCCTTACTATGTTCCTCACAGTGGAAACTGACAGGTTAAATCTCTGAGACAACGTTTTGTATCCTTCCCCTGAACAACTATGTTGAACAATCTTTGTTTTCAGATCATTTGAGAGCGGGCTGTCCATGTTCGGCGACCATCAAACTTAACTGAACTTGAATTGTTTTGTAGAAAGAAATGGTCCAAAATACCTTCATCCAGGATCCAGGAACTGATTAAAAGCTACAGGAAGCGACTAGAGGCTGTTATCTTTGCAAAAGGAGGATGTACTAAATATTAATGTCACATTTCTGTTGAGGTGCCCATACTTTTGCACCGGTCAAATTTTGGTTTAATGCATATTGCGCATTTTCTGTTAGTATAATAAACCTCATTACAATCCTGAAATATTACTGTGTCCATCAGTTATTAGATATATCAAACTGAAATGGCTGTTGCAAACACCAAAATATTTAGAACTAAAAATGATTAAGATTAATAGGGGTGCCCAAACTTTTTCATAGGACTGTATCTATCTATCTATCGATTAGCCAAAATCCCATCCACGTAAAGGAGCCTGTGCATAAGTTAGTTGTACTTTATTTCTCTTGAGGTTGGTCTCTGATCCAGGGATTTATCCTGATTGCTATAATGGAGTTGGAAAGTCATTTCTCTTTCTCCTAAAATTAATTTGGAAGTTGCTTTGTTGATGATGTTTTAGCTTTTCTCTGGTCAACACTGAAGATTGAATCACTTTTGAAGCTTACTATAATGCTACTAATGCCCTGTTCACATCTGATTTTGTATTCCGTCCAGGGAGAGTCCGCATGGAGACCCCCAAACGGAATACCAAAAACAATTGCAAGCGCTGATGCAGTAAAAGCACACGGACCCCATAGACTATAATGTGTTCACATGATTCTGTGCTGCGCCATAGTCCTTGACACGCCTGGTCAGCTGTCACCAACACCAGGACAGCCTCCTTGCTGATAAGGAGTTAAAGGGTGACCACATAGGCAGTGCGCTAGGGGTGGCCCATAGTTTGGTGACACCGCGGGCCACAATCGGGTGCATGTTACACTGCACTAGCGTCTGGACAATAGGTAGGCATTAGGATATACACAGTACTTGTCTACATACTTTATGTAATACTCTTTTCTGCCAAAATCTTGTTTTGGCAAATACATAGAAAAGTAATACAAACTGCAAACACAGCTATAAAAGCAAGAAATAAACAAGTGCTATGTGTGTACACTGGCAGAACCTGTGCAGAGCCAGCCATAGTTCCTTTATAGCAGTGCAAACTACGGCGTCAGTCACGCACTTAACCCCTGACTCACCAGTCAGCAGGCGCACTAGGTAACTGAGGCTGGAGAGAAGAAAAAAGCAAAACATGCAGCAGTGTGAAAAAAAACCTTCTTGTGGTTTTATAATGATAGTTATTGTGTTTCATTATTTACGTAGGGCCAGTGGTGTATCCTAAGTCTTGCGGTCCCCGATGCAATCTTTTATCCAGGGCCCCCTACCTCATCCCTACAGCGAATTCTTGATAGTGATGGTTACGGGAGGAGTTTAATCCCCCTTAGTGTGGTTAGGGGTAATCTGTGGGTCTCCTTGGTTTATGGGCCAGATGGAAGCTGCAATCTCAATACTGATGCCGGTGCTTATGGGCCCCACACCATCCGCACCCCTTCAAGTTACGCCCCTGTGCAGGGCCTATTACAGGATCACTCCCTGGTCATTGGACCTGCAACTTTGGAATACAAACACTGATGCAAATAAGAATAGAAGGAATCAGAGTCTTTGCAAAACTAAACTCAGTAAAGAATGGGGAAGCAGGCAAGTAGTCCATACACAATAGATTGATGTCTGCATATGCTGAAAATTGCAATAGTATCAACTGACTAGCAAATGTATTTAAAAAAAAAAATGAAATGACTGGTATGGAAGGGAAATGAGGATGCAACAATGTTGCACTTTAAGATACACAATCTGTTGTTCTACAAGCTGGTTACTGATGCGATCTTTAGTCAGATACATATACAGTCTTTAGTCGGATACATATACAGTCTTTAGTCAGATACCTATACAGTCTTTAGTCGGATACATATACAGTAACTGGTACACTCATACTACATGAAATTAAGAATATTTACATGCTGTTGTGATATTAAGGGTAACCTGAGATTTTTCAGCTTGTAATGGTAAATTGTATCTATAAACTCCCTTCTCCTATATACATTGGCACTTACACTACAACACGTATGGCGGTGGTTTTATCACTGTTTACACATATTAATGTGAGGCAGATACAAGGCAGAGATTTCATTGTATATCACTCCGCGTGTAATCTCTTCTTCCTTGCTGATATGGAAAGCATGTAAAATAATAGTAGCACCATGTCATGGCTGAAAGCTACATGGTTGGGGCTATCAGAAGGAAAACATTGCTTATCTACACTAGAAATTTACAATGTTATTATATTATATGGAAGACTTGGCTCAAAGCCATACTTACAATACATATTAAGTCATACGTCAGTGGTTATGGGGTGACTTTAATGGTTGTGTTAGGGAATTAATTGGATTACAGTTCTATTATTTGCTATTATTATGGAGCAGATCAGACTAAGGTGATCCATCGATCTGCTCCGAGGCTGGGGGGGGGGGGCGGTGTTATATTCCTTGTGCTAGCTCTGTAGTAACTGATACTTGAGTAAATAGATTACTAATGCTAATTTACAAGAAATCTATCTAAATCCTATATCTATGAATAAAAGGCAAGAGTTGTGCACAGAGAAGCGATCGGCTGGAAGATGATCAGAAATCGGATTTAAAAATCGATCGAGAAATCTCAAGATCGGCTCAACCCTACATACGGTATAATGTTTTTATGTTTGTAGACCAAGGATTTTTGGAGGGGATACCTAATATGATGGGTATGCGACTCACAGAAATATTTTACTTGTAAATGTATTCTAGAAAGGGGCAGTGATTTAAACTTTTTTATTTTTTAAAACTTTTTTATTTTATTTTTGCTATTTAATTGGCCTCCCTAGGGGGCTAGAGATTCGCTATATAGCTATTGAAGATGGTCATAGACCAGTCTCAATTGTTATAATGCTATGAAAAGCCTGGGAGCCTTCAGAAGGCTCGAGCTGTCAATAGAACAGGTCGGCTCCCGGGATCTCGCCACATGGGATCTGGCCTGCACCAATAAAGGTTCGGGCTCGGGGGTGTTTTTTTTCTTTAGTTTTTTTTTTTGTTGTTTTTTTTTTGTAATAATGATGGTTGGGTCCCTGTCCTGCAGTACCCATAATCAGAGTGCACTATGATCTTGGGCATCTATCTATCTATCTATCTATCTCCTATCTATCTATCTATCTATCTATCTATCTCCTATCTATCTATCTATCTATCTATCTATCTATCTCCTATCTATATCTATCTATCCCCTATCTATCTATCTATCTATCTATCTCCTATCTATCTATCTATCTATCTATCTATAATATCCATCTGCACTATCAAATACAGTATCTACCCACAGTACCTACTTATCTATCCATCTATCTACTGTATCTATCCACAATATCTATCTATCTATCTATCTATCTATCTATCTATCTATCTATCTATCTATCTATCTATCTATCTATCTATCTATCTACCCACAGTACCTATATATCTCCTATCTATCTATCTATCTATCTATCTATCTATCTATCTATCTATCTATCTATCTATCTCATCTATCTATCTATCTATCTATCTATCTATCTCCTATCTATCTATCTATCTATCTATCTATCTATCTATCTATCTATCTATCTATATATCCTATCTATCTATCTATCTATCTATCTATCTATCTCTATCTGTCTATCTATCTATCTATCTATCTATCTATCTATCTATCTATCTATCTATCTATCTATCTATCCTATCTATCTATCTATCTATCTATCTATCTATCTATCTATCTCCTATCTATCTATCTATCTATCTATCTATCTATCTATTGGTAGTATATATCTACTGTATCTATTCACAGAATCTATTTATGTAACAAATTTGTTTTTCTATATTTTGCTGTGATTTTCATGATTTCTCTGTGAACCTGTCAGCTTACCTGTCAATGTAAGACATACCCATCCTCCGTCCGTCCATCCATTATACACAATGGCATCATTCTTTTGGAGCATTTCATTTTACAGACCTTCTTTGGATTAGTTGAACAGAAATGTCAGAGTTTGAGCGGCGGTGGGGGCAGCACGGCGTTGCGGATTAAACCAAGGGTACATGAAATTGAAATGATATGGCCCTCATCTAATCTCTGCTTCATCATTCGAGATGACAATTGCCCTAAAAATGCCTAAGCTGTTTTGTCATTTTTCAGATGTCAACCTAGTTTAGCTTAAGACATTCTCCATGACATATTTGGAGAAATAGTTTGTATCATGGTTGAGGTCCATTCTGCCATTAGCCGCTACTGTGTATACACAGGAATATAAACCAAACAAAAGCGCTGTTAGTCTGAGCGAAAACAGAGATGCTGTGTTACCCCGGCCCGAGCACACAGAGCTGCACTCTTCTTGCGGCCTGTACTGTATATAGTGCGGATACTGTAAGCCGGGGCCTCTGTGCTTATATAGGGCTTATGTTCTGAAAGGATTTTATTACTTTCAGGCTGTGAGTGGGGCAGGTTAATTCAATCCGACCCATGGTGGGAGAAAACGAGTCCGTTGTGTGTGTCAGACACGATTAGCCTCACTTACACACAGTGCCGAATCTATTCCTGGGGGACCGATTGGCTCGGAGCTGAAAGAGAGCATAATCCTTATTCATAACATCTGATTATCCACTCTTTTCGCAGGATTTCCATGTTTATTGGAACCATTGTTTTCACATAAAATTGTATAGATGTATATTTCTTCGTATTATGAAAGCACCGATGTAGCGTGCGCCGCGCCATTCTCTACTCCTTTGTGTGGCAAATAGGATAACTTCACACTCGGCGTGGCTCGGGAAAAGAGTCGCGACTGGAACTCTTGTCCGCTCTCGAGAGGGAACGTAGGCAGTTCCTTCGCTGATTAGAGAATTTATAACCTGATTTTGGTCCATAGAAGACAAATGTTCACTTGTCTAAGATTGGATAAAACTGACAATGTGGTTAGAGGAACGTGCACAGACAAAACACAGATCAGCGGAGGTATTAGGGTAGGGGGTCGCCTGAGGAATACGGATATTCTGTTCTTCAATTAGACTTCTTTCCAAATCATGGCTGTCTCTGCAATGTACTTGTAATGTCTGGCGACCAAAATAATCCTCTTTATTAAGCAAAGAGTATATTTAGTCGTGTCTAGTAGAGATGAGCGAACACTAAAATGTTCGAGGTTCGAAATTCGATTCGAACAGCCGCTCACTGTTCGAGTGTTCGAATGGGTTTCGAACCCCATTATAGTCTATGGGGAACATATACTCGTTAAGGGGGAAACCCAAATTCGTGTCTGGAGGGTCACCAAGTCCACTATGACACCCCAGGAAATGATACCAACACCCTGGAATGACACTGGGACAGCACGGGAAGCATGTCTGGGGGCATAAAAGTCACTTTATTTCATGGAAATCCCTGTCAGTTTGCGATTTTCGCAAGCTAACTTTTCCCCATAGAAATGCATTGGCCAGTGCTGATTGGCCAGAGTACGGAACTCGACCAATCAGCGCTGGCTCTGCTGGAGGAGGCGGAGTCTAAGATCGCTCCACACCAGTCTCCATTCAGGTCCGACCTTAGACTCCGCCTCCTCCGGCAGAGCCAGCGCTGATTGGCCGAAGGCTGGCCAATGCATTCCTATGCGAATGCAGAGACTTAGCAGTGCTGAGTCAGTTTTGCTCAACTACACATCTGATGCACACTCGGCACTGCTACATCAGATGTAGCAATCTGATGTAGCAGAGCCGAGGGTGCACTAGAACCCCTGTGCAAACTCAGTTCACGCTAATAGAATGCATTGGCCAGCACTGATTGGCCAATGCATTCTATTAGCCCGATGAAGTAGAGCTGAATGTGTGTGCTAAGCTTAGCACACACATTCAGCTCTACTTCATCGGGCTAATAGAATGCATTGGCCAGCGCTGATTGGCCAGAGTACGGAACTCGACCAATCAGCGCTGGCTCTGCTGGAGGAGGCGGAGTCTAAGATCGCTCCACACCAGTCTCCATTCAGGTCCGACCTTAGACTCCACCACCTCCAGCAGAGCCAGCGCTGATTGGCCGAATTCCGTACTCTGGCCAATCAGCACTGGCTAATGCATTGTATTGGCGTGATGAAGCAGTGCTGAATGTGTGTGCTTAGCACACACATTCAGCTCTACTTCATCGGGCTAATAGAATGCATTGGCCAATCAGCGCTGGCCAATGCATTCTATTAGCTTGATGAAGCAGAGTGTGCACAAGGGTTCAAGCGCACCCTCGGCTCTGATGTAGCAGAGCCGAGGGTGCACAAGGGTTCAAGCGCACCCTCGGCTCTGATGTAGCAGAGCCGAGGCTGCACAAGGGTTCAAGTGCACCCTCAGCTCTGCTACATCAGAGCCGAGGGTGCGCTTGAACCCTTGTGCAGCCTCGGCTCTGCTACATCAGAGCCGAGGGTGCGCTTGAACCCTTGTGCACACTCTGCTTCATCAAGCTAATAGAATGCATTGGCCAGCGCTGATTGGCCAATGCATTCTATTAGCCCGATGAAGTAGAGCTGAATGTGTGTGCTAAGCACACACATTCAGCACTGCTTCATCACGCCAATACAATGCATTAGCCAGTGCTGATTGGCCAGAGTACGGAATTCGGCCAATCAGCGCTGGCTCTGCTGGAGGAGGCGGAGTCTAAGGTCGGACCTGAATGGAGACTGGTGTGGAGCGATCTTAGACTCCGCCTCCTCCAGCAGAGCCAGCGCTGATTGGTCGAGTTCCGTACTCTGGCCAATCAGCGCTGGCCAATGCATCCCTATGGGAAAAAGTTTATCTCACAAAAATCACAATTACACACCCGATAGAGCCCCAAAAAGTTATTTTTAATAACATTCCCCCCTAAATAAAGGTTATCCCTAGCTATCCCTGCCTGTACAGCTATCCCTGTCTCATAGTCACAAAGTTCACATTCTCATATGACGCGGATTTGAAATCCACTATTCGTCTAAAATGGAGGTCACCTGATTTCGGCAGCCAATGACTTTTTCCAATTTTTTTCAATGCCCCCGGTGTCGTAGTTCCTGTCCCACCTCCCCTGCACTGTTATTGGTGCAAAAAAGGCGCCAGGGAAGGTGGGAGGGGAATCGAATTTTGGCGCACTTTACCACGCGGTGTTCGATTCGATTCGAACATAGCGAACACCCTGATATCCGATCGAACATGTGTTCGATAGAACACTGTTCGCTCATCTCTAGTTACGATGAAGGGAAGTGTGATGCGGTATTTGTCAGTGGGGTAGATTTACTAAACATAATGAATAATTCTGTCGAAAATTGAGCTAAAATTTTCGAGCGTATTTGCTACGTATTGGACCAGTGATAGGGCACGAATGCGTTTTCTTCGGCTGATCATCGTAGAGACAAGAATGTCGGCAGAATAGTTTCCCATGAATACAGGGATGTGCTGGTGACAATAGTGTAAATGCATTACCTATAGCTAGTACAACTGTTCCTTACCGATCTTTGACCGACTTAAAGACATTGGTTGACTTGCTATATTTAGTGCACTGGACGTGTTGCAAGTTGTTAATGGCTGTGCAAAGGGGATTTAGACACTTTTGGGCCTCCCGTTCCCCTCCCCCCCCCCCCCCCACGAACGGAATACCAAACGCAATTGCAGTAAAAGCACACGAACCCCATAGACTATAATGGTGTCTGTGCGCTTGCGTGTGCTGCCTGCACGAATCATGCAGACAGGAAAGTAGGTTGTGAACTACTTTCCTGTCCGCATGATCCCTGTGGAGATCTGGTGGCAAGCACATGGACCCCATTATAGTCTATGGGGTCCGTTTGCTTTCACTGGCACACCGCTTGCAGTTACGTTCACTATTCCTCATGCGGACTCCCCCGGACAGAATACCAACGCAGATGTGAACAAGGCCTTACATGCATAAATTTTATAAATTTACATCAATAAATCTAGTTCTCAGCTGTCTAAGTTTTAGACATCATTAAAGGGGTCTCCGAATCTTAAAATTGATGGCCTATGATGGTCAATATTGGATTCAGTGACTGGGAACTGAGCTGCACTAGATTGCCACTGTCAAATCATAGTGCAAAGAGCCATGTGCTCCCAGCATACACTGTGCTATAAACAGCCACATGTCAGATCGCCATCTAAGAATAGGCCATCAATACTGAGACTTGGAGAACCCTTCTAATGAATCTGCCCCAATAGTTACAATTGCATGACTCGCAGTGGCGTAACTACCACGGTAGCAGTGGTAGCAGCTGCCACAAGGCCCAACACCTTAGGGAGCCCGGGCCCCCTCACTAGTTAATATGACAAAAAATAAACAAACAATAAATTTTACTTTTTGAGGCCCGAGGCCACCTGAGGTGTTGGGTTCCAGGCGGTGGAGAGCCTCAGCAGCTTGTCCTGACAGTGGGAGAGGGCCGGAGAGTGCCCCTAACCTACCTAGGTGCCAAAACCCCCACCTCAGGCATACCTTTTAACCATTTGTCAGACTGCAATCTTCAACCCACAAAGGAACCCAAGCCCAGCTAGGGCACATTGCAGGTTTCCACATTCTCCACCATGATCCCAATACCACCGATGAGGTCTTACAATATGGCCAATAGGCCCCAGCAAGTATACTCTCCAACCACTAAAAAACAGGGCCGGAGTGTGGGCCACTGTCTGTAGAGTAACTGCCCACTGATCCCTAGCTCGCCCCTGCAGCCCCTTATAAGACCTCTGGCTCCACTTCCATTGATCTGCCCAATTCTCCCTGCTAGTTAACCCCTTCATTCCCTAATCCCCCCCCCCCCCCCCCCAGTCATGTAATCCCTATCCCCAAGTGTCTAGGGCCTTTGAAATTGTTGAAATTTAAAACTTGGAATTGTTGCTGCAAAAATAGTGTAAATTCTGCCAAGGAACTGCTAAGGTGTTGTTGGCAATCACTTCAGTTATTGTGTTATTACTTATTTTCTAACTTGTTTATGTGCCACAATCACTGCGTTACTGTCTGTTATTGTACGTCGCAGCAACGCTGTTCCAAATATAGATCGTGCGCGAAGAAAGTGGGGAAGTAAGCTGGCAGGAGCCTAGGACTGCCGTATCTCTCTTCACACAGTCATTAGCAAGTTTTAGAAGATTTTTGTTATTGGGCTCAGGTACAACAGCAAGGGGTCGGCCAAAATTCTTCCTACGCTATCTATATTGCTCTGCAGTGAAGATAGGTATGATCCTATAAGATGCATTTAGTCAGTGGGATCACAAAACGAAACGTCTGCTCCGGACCGGATTGTAAGGCGGTGGTATAGTATATGCCAGCAGTAACTTTCTGCAAAGGGGAAATTAGTACATCCAGCATAGCCATACGCGGTGTCCAAACTGCTGTTCCGAGGGTCATGTCACCCAACACAGCTTTGATAATTTCATTGGACCGGCATTGTTTTGCCAACCCATCCAATGATACAAAGCAGAGATTACAGGCACAGAGCTCTCGGTAAACCTTGAGACAGAAAGGTGACATCTGCACGGCCGGAACGTTGTGTTCACCTGTCTAATTATCTAGAAGACCTAACAATAGCGTTAAACGCAGTGTTCAAGGGCTCTTCAAATTACAGCCTTCTCATATACCTAGAATAAGACAGCATTTGGCTAATCCTCCTGATTTAAGCCATGGCGAGATTTACCATTGTTAACAGCCTAAATTGCTAACACAAGCCCTTGTGACCTCCGAACAAATTGTGACCCTCTTACTAATTGAGTTAGTGAAGGCTATGATAACACCAACATGTGCGCGGGGGTGCGATCTTCATATCTTTCTATGCTCTGATACTATGTACCTTATCCTTGTATCAACAATGTGTCTATAACCTCGGGAACTTGACATTACTGTTTGCACATTTCTCATGTTTTATGTTCACTTAGTAGTTTATTATTGTACGGTGACATCATAGGAGAGATCTCTCTATGCCGTGACATCATGGGTTATTATCATGCATGATGTGTATTATAACAGCATCTCTACAAACCATGGGCAAACACACTGCAGAGAGTAGCAACTAAAAGTTACAGGGGATACATCAAAAACCAAGAATTTTACAACTCCTAAAGGGGCGCTATCATTGGCGCTATCCATTTTAAACTAAGGACAGGTCGAAATAGCCTTTAGAAAGGTTATTCTGCTCCTACCTTTGGTTCAGTCCTCAACGCCGCCATTTTTTAAATAAATTACAATTTCCATCTACGCAAATGAGGCTCAGAGAGTACAGGGGGTGTTTCCCCTTCTGCTCCAAGCACAGCTTCGTCATGACTTCAATGCTACCTCCTGGGCCGTTGCATCACACCCCCTGCAATGTCCTGGCCCTCCTCTCCGCTGCTTCAGCAGGGTTGAAATCATGCGCATGCGCTGTACACAAGCGCAATACACTCCTGTAGGAATAGAATCAAAATGGCCACCAAGCATGCGCTGTTGACTCTGCGCATGCTCAGTGGCCATCTTTATCCTATTCCTACACGAACAAGGAAGACCAGGACATCGTAGGGGGTGTGAATCAAAGGCCCAGGAGGTAGTATTCAAGTCATGATGAAGCTGTGCTCAGAGTACAGCGGGAATACTCCTGTGCTCTCTGAGCCTCATTTGTGTAGATGTAGCTCTTCATTGTCAGACGGGTGTTTCTGACAGTCAATCAGGAACGTCCTTCCTCACAGTGACGTCTATAGTGCCCCAGCCATGACACTGAGCGGTGATGAAGGCCCCCCTCCCCCCTGTATTCAGCTATGGACGAGTACTATCAGGAGGGAAGGGAGTACAGTGCAATAGACGCTGCTGTGAGGAAGAGCGTTCCTGACTGTCGAAACGCCCTTCTGACAGTGAAGAGCTACAGTACCGGCAACGATAGCTCTTCACTGGGGGCACAGAATGGGAAAGCCGATCTATTTTCCAAGATGTAAATAGGAAAACAATGCCTCTGCTTGCTGCCTTCCAGGGGCATCCCCCTTAAACATAGGGCTAGTTCACACGTGAACTGCCCGCGCGGGTTTTGACACCGAGAGAGACGCGGCGAGCCAGGTCGCTTCTTTTCTACGCTAGCAGCAGCCCGCCGCTAGCGGAGAAAAGAAGCCTGGCGGTCTGCATAGACCACCATTGTAAAGGGGCGGATTTTGCAGCGAAATCCGCTGTCAAAATCCGCCCCTTTGCCCACGTGTGAACTAGCCCATAGAGGGCACTGTTTTCCTATTTACATCTTGGAAAATAGATTTTCATATTTTTCCCATAATCCCCCAGTGGAGCGAAAAAGGCTTTTATAAGACTCCATACGCCTGAGAAGGTGATCTCTCCTTAAGGAGCGATATCATCCCCAGAACACGATATGATAGAAGTGCCTAATAAATTTGCTATATAAAGTCCCAAAACATCATTCATAACAATTGAATAGAAAGTTGACATTGCTTGAGGCCTCATTTCCACCCATAAACTTCATGATGGTGTAGATATAGGGGGTGTAGAGATAAGAATTGCAACTGGGCCCTGGAACCTGAGGGGGGCCCAAAGTCCTCTCTACAGCCAAACAAAAGAGCATGGTAAGTGGGGGCCACATTCAAAATCTTGCATTGGCCCAGGACCTTTAATTGACACCTCTGTTGCCTTTATCCGTTGCAGCTCTTGCTGACATTGTGCAGTGGATGGCAGGATAT
Organism: Leptodactylus fuscus; assembly: GCF_031893055.1. Taxonomy (NCBI): domain Eukaryota; kingdom Metazoa; phylum Chordata; class Amphibia; order Anura; family Leptodactylidae; genus Leptodactylus; species Leptodactylus fuscus. Next base: position 15,241,222 of record NC_134275.1, on the reverse strand, counting down.
CACCCCTAGTATACATACATAATTTGGTGCCCTTAATCGTTGCGATGAAGGAGAAATCACATTTGTAACACGTAAGAGTTCTGTGTGGCAGATGGGAGCATCTGGGGGAGTCTGAGCAAGGATTTGTGAAGGGTTTGAGTGTATGATCTGCAGAGACAGGAGGGATCAGTAAAGCGCAGACACTCAGAGCACAAAGTGACCCAGAGAGCCCAGGCTGCCTGCGCTCATCCATCAGCCCCAAACAGACTGTCTGAAGCCATTAAACAGCCCCTTATTATAGCAGTAAGTTTGTATGGTTTTCCCTTGCGCGGAGAGCTGGGGTTTACAGACTGATCCCCGCTTCGCTCCTTCACAGTAAATATTTTCTCTGTGTTTTGAAGACTTTGAAATGATTAGTAAAGATAATCCGAGAGCGAAGATTATCCAAACACACGGGGATTTATCTCCACATACAAATGGAGATGAACCCGGGCAGGCAGGCGCAGAGCAAATTGTGAAAGGGATTGGAGGGGATCACTATGGATGGGTCCGCAGTCCCTATATGGTGGTATGGGATCACATAGTAGTGTCCCACAGCTCGCTTCTATCACCCATCACCTTGACCACTCACATGTGTTTACATGATGAGAAGTACAATGTAGGGGTGGGGTTAAAGGTCAATCTGTCTGCTTGGGTTTATTATTGCAATGACTGCATTCGACATGTCTTGTACTATATAGTCTTTCCGAGAGAGTCATATGAGCGAAGTATCCTGTGATCCCATCTGGAATTGGCTTCTTTCTCTGTCTGCTCTCTATTCTAGTCTATTCACCTTCATCAGGGTATTAGGGTAAGTTCACATGAAGATTTTTGATCAGGATTTTGATGCCGTATCCCCCTCAAAATCCTAACCAAAAAAGACAGCTCCCATTTAAATCAATGGGAGTTGGTCCGTTCTCATTCTTCAGGTCATTTCGCCTCGCGATTCTGCCTGAAGACACTCCCTCCTCCCGACTGTGCACTGGCATTCAGTCACGACTACCTGTTTTTTGGACTCGAACCTGAAGCGGCCTCCGCCTCAGGTTGGGGTCCAGAAAGCCCCGTGTGAACTTACCCTTAAGGTATAGGGCTAGGACAGCAAACTAAAAATTTGCCTCAGGTGAGGGTGCACAGCCCTATTTGTGTATCCCTCCCATCGAATATCCCTTCCCTCATAGATTGTAAGCCCTCGCGGGCAGGGCCCTCTACCCCACTGTGCCAGTCGGTCACTGTTAGTATTATATCTGCCTGTATATTTTGTGTACTGTATGTAACCCCCAAATGTAAAGCACCATGGAATTAATAGTGCTATATAAATAAATAAATAATAATAATAATAATAATAATAATAATGTCTTCTATTCTGAGCACACGCAGGAGTGCCAAATAAAGCCCTGGCCATGTTATCTGTGACCCGCCAATTGGCACAAGCACACATTGCATGGACAAATATTGCCAAGAAAATGTTGTTGAGCTTTGTCTGTTCATCTCCTAAACCCTTTGGATGATTTATGTCTGCATACTACTAAGAGTTTTCAAAGTGGCTTGCCAAAATATTAAAACCAGGTTAAATAGTAATACAGTATTCGTCAGTGCTTAGGGTGTTGAAAGCAGGAAAAATGGGCAAACATATTGACTAGAGATGAGCGAACACTAAAATGTTCGAGGTTCGAAATTCGATTCGAACAGCCGCTCACTGTTCGAGTGTTCGAACGGGTTTCGAACCCCATTATAGTCTATGGGGAACATAAACTCGTTAAGGGGGAAACCCAAATCCGTGTCTGGAGGGTCACCAAGTCCACTATGACACCCCAGGAAATGATACCAACACCCTGGAATGACACTGGGACAGCAGGGGAAGCATGTCTGGGGTCATAAAAGTCACTTTATTTCATGGAAATCCCTGTCAGCTTGCGATTTTCGCAAGCTAACTTTTCCCCATAGAAATGCATTGGCCAGCGCTGATTGGCCAGAGTACGGAACTCGACCAATCAGCGCTGGCTCTGCTGGAGGAGGCGGAGTCTAAGATCGCTCCACACCAGTCTCCATTCAGGTCCGACCTTAGACTCCGCCTCCTCCGGCAGAGCCAGCGCTGATTGGCCGAAGGCTGGCCAATGCATTCCTATGCGAATGCAGAGACTTAGCAGTGCTGAGCCAGTTCTGCTCAACTACACATCTGATGCACACTCGGCACTGCTACATCAGATGTGTAGTTGAGCAGAACTGGCTCAGCACTGCTAAGTCTCTGCATTCGCATAGGAATGCATTGGCCAGCCTTCGGCCAATCAGTGCTGGCTCTGCCGGAGGAGGCGGAGTCTAAGGTCGGACCTGAATGGAGACTGGTGTGGAGCGATCTTAGACTCCGCCTCCTCCAGCAGAGCCAGTGCTGATTGGTCGAATTCCGTACTCTGGCCAATCAGCGCTGGCCAATGCATTCTATTAGCGTGAGCTGAGTTTGCACAGGGGTTCTAGTGCACCCTCGGCTCTGCTACATCTGATGCACACTCGGCTCTGCTACATCTGATGCACACTCGGCTCTGCTACATCTGATGTAGCAGTGCCGAGTGTGCATCAGATGTGTAGGTGAGCAGAACTGGCTCAAGCACTGCTAAGTCTCTGCATTCGCATAGGAATGCATTGGCCAGCCTTCGGCCATTCAGCGCTGGCTCTGCCGGAGGAGGCGGAGTCTAAGGTCGGACCTGAATGGAGACTGGTGTGGAGCGATCTTAGACTCCGCCTCCTCCAGCAGAGCCAGCGCTGATTGGTCGAGTTCCGTACTCTGGCCAATCAGCGCTGTCCAACGCATTCCTATTGGAAAAAGTTTATGTCACAAAAATCACAATTACACACCCGATAGAGCCCAAAAAGTTATTTTTAATAACATTCCTACCTAAATAAAGGTTATCCCTAGCTATCCCTGCCTGTACAGCTATCCCTGTCTCATAGTCACAAAGTTCACATTCTCATATGACCCGGATTTGAAATCCACTATTCGTCTAAAATGGGGGTCACCTGATTTCGGCAGCCAATGACTTTTTCCGATTTTTTTCGATGCCTCCGGTGTCGTAGTTCCTGTCCCACCTCCCCTGCGCTGTTATTGGTGCAAAAAAGGCGCCAGGGAAGGTGGGAGGGGAATCGAATTTTTTTGGAGTTTGCCACGTGATGTTCGATTCGAATCGAACACATCGAACACCCTGATATCCGATCGAACATGTGTTCGATAGAACACTGTTCGCTCATCTCTAATATTGACCTTTGTTAAAGTCATTTGATGATGAAATGGCTGGATTGGACGATCTCCACAATTAGTCTATGGAAGGGTAACTGGTAACCTGTGACAGGGCAATAAGAGCACAAGCACGTGCAATTGTTCTCCTGTCTAAGGTAAATGCTGAACTGGCAATCCCCTAAAGCAGGGGTAGGGAACGTACGGCTCTCCAGTTGTTGCAAAACTACAATTCCCAGCATGCATACTTGCTCTGCTGTTCTTGGAACTCCCATGGAAGTGAATGGAGCATGATGGGAGTAGTTTCACAGCGGCTGGAGGGCACAAAGGTTCCCTACCCCTGCCCTAAAGCCTTGACTATCCCTGTGCATGTGCACCACCCAACACTGAAGCCACTTGATTGAGATACAACACTGAGCCCCTGGAGCCTGAGCACTGATTGAAGGAGGTTGAAGACATGAACCCAGCCGCAGTGCTCAGCTTAAAGGGATTGTCCAGGGTGGTGTTCACCATTGCAGCCCAGTCATTCATGCCGTGCCTTGATACCCAGAATCAGTGGATCCAGCGGCCAATAAAAAGGGACCAATGACATATGTGAGTACACATCACCGATCCCTCTCCAGCGGATTGGTCTCAGCAGTTTGGCCCATTATTATACACTGGGGTCTCATCAGAGTATAATGAGCAGACCCAGGGTAGGTGACAAAACATAACATACATTATTACTCACCTCCACTGGGCTCCGGCACTAGTCTTCATACCTCTTCCAGTCTCAGATATATCATGAATGACTGCTGAGGCCTGACATTGGTGTCACCCACGTCACCCAATCACAGGCCTCAACAGTCTCTGTTGTCATTCATAACTTCTCTGAGACTGGAACTGGCATAAAGACCTGGACTGGAGCCCAGGACAGGTGAGTTACACTGCTTGTTATGTTTAATAACTTGACCTGCACCTCCACACCTTATACTCGGGGGTCTGGAGAGACCCCCAAGCATAATAATAGCATTTGGAACGTGTTTGGTCTAAACAATACTGCTGGGCGAACCTTCTAGCCTGCCTGGTATGATCCTACAGAAGAAAGCTAACCATGATAGGAAGGTGTGAGAATGCCTGACCCTTGTACCGACAATGTGCCCATTAGCAACATGAGCATCAGGACTGAGTCAGGGGGAAATTGAGCAAGGAGGTCTGGTCTGATGAATCACATTTTTATACATCATGTGGATAGGCTGGTTTGTATGACTTGCTTACTTGGAGCAGAGATAGTATAAGAATGCACAATGATAAGAAGGCAAGCCAGCGGAGGCCGTGTGGTCCCCTGAGTCATGTTCTGCTGGGAAACGAAGGGCCCCGCCATTCATGTAGATATTACCACCTACCTATAAAGTAATAGTAGTGGCCTCTCTAAGCACGATAGTGTGTCCTACCACACTGCAAAGAAATATAGGGCTGATTTAAGGAGCATGGCAAAGAGTTGCTTTGGCCTTCAATTTTCCAGCTGTCAGTCTGATTGAATATATGTGAAATGTGCAAAAAAATCAATACATGGAAGTCCTAACTTGTAACTTACAGGACTTAGAGACCATTCATACAATCGAGTGTGCATCCGAGTTGGGTGTCAAATTTATCACGGAACGTAGTTGAATGCATTCCAAGATACATTCACATCTATGGACGTTCCAGATCATTCGGTTCCGATAACATAGAGCAGGTCCTATTCCACTCCATTTTAGTGGAACTGAATGAATTCAGAAGCCTTGAGTGTCATCCAACTGCATTCAACGATAAACTCAGCCCCCAACCTGATTGTACAATCCGTCTGTGCGTGGGCCCTTAAAGACCTGCTGTTGGCATCAGATGCTGGCACTGCTAAACATTAATGCCCTGTGATGCTGAAGATCTGTAGGATGAGAAGAAGTCTTTAGACATTTAGACATAGGAGGAAGTTCACCTGCAACCCTGTGTCTCCTGAGACATTAACAACCTAGCTCAAAAAAAGGCTGAAGATCAGGTACCTTGCAGGCCCCCTCAGTTCTGCACCAGCCCAGGAGAACTGGAGGAAGAGGTTGGGCCTACTGACCACCATTGACAACTTCCATCATTGCCACTACTACTCCCAGCCTCTGAGTCCCTTCAACGGGTTGCTGTACAGGTACCATAGGGCTCCTACCAAGGGTTTTGGGAGTCAATGAGGGGGATTTAATGACTCAATGGGGTAGAGCTGTTTGGTGCCCCAAATGGAAACCTTAAGTCAAGTGGTTTTATTGTTGTGGCTGATCACAGTACAGAATAATGCAATAGAAACTATGGGAGAAAAAAGAGTTTATACACAATAACAGTATGTATGTAGATCTAGATAGATGGATGGATGGATGGATGGACGGACGGACGGACGGACGGACGGACGGACGGACGGACGGACGGACGGACGGACGGACGGACAGACAGACAGACAGACAGATAGATAGATAGATAGATAGATAGGAGATAGATAGATAGATAGATAGATAGGAGATAGATAGATAGATAGATAGATAGATAGGAGATAGATAGATAGATAGATAGATAGATAGATAGATAGATAGATAGATAGATAGGAGATAGATAGATAGATAGATAGATAGATAGATAGATAGGAGATAGATAGATAGATAGATAGATAGATAGATAGATAGATAATACACAGATAGATATTAGATAGATAGATAGATAGATAGATAGATAGATAGATAGATAGGAGATAGATAGATAGATAGATAGATAGATAGATAATAGACAGATAGATATTAGATAGATAGATAGATAGATAGATAGATAGATAGATAGATGATGGATAGATAGATAAATAGATAGATAGATAGATAGATAGATAATATACAGATAGATATTAGATAGATAGATAGATAGATAGATAGATAGATAGATAGATAGATAGGAGATAGATAGATAGATAGATAGATAGATAGATAGATAGATAGATAGATACTTAGTTACTTGTTAGGGGAAAGAAACGACATCCTGAAGTACCAATGTACATTTCAGTAGAGTCAGAGTGACTTATTTCTCCGTTTTCTTCTTAGTATCTTGTGACTTTCATTATTATTTTGCAAGTCTCTATTGGTGACAAGTACCAGACTGTGGGATTTCAGGACTATTGTATGTCACATTACAGGGACGGTTCTGTATGTAAAAGAACTTGTCATCTTCTACTCCAGGTATGTTATTACCCTGTACTGAGAGGTGGCGGCGGTCAGGGCCACTATACTGAATAAGTTAAGCAGTTTCCTAGGATTAGAAAAACATTGCTGCTTTCTTCCAAAAAATCGTGTGACACTCATCTGTAGATCGCATTTGTTAGTACAGCTCAGCTACATTGACTTCAGTGTACCCGAACTGCAGTACCAGACACAAACTATGGACAGGTGTGGCGCTGTCACCCTCTGTGTCACTTTGTATCTTCTGCTGTGCAAATATTTATGTTGGAATTAAAATTGCAAAGCTGGAACTATTTATCATGTAGGAATTGGTTCATCAATACAGACTATACACAAACATATACAAAACTAGGCATGGAGTCTGATAAAAAATAAAATGGGAATAGTTTATAAATCCCAGAGACTCCTTGAAGATCACAAGCAAGTTTTCATATCGGTTTGAACTGTCAATCAAAATGTACTGCCACCAAGTGTTCACAAGCAGTACTGTATCCTAAGTAAAGATAATATAGCAACCACGTGGTCTCCCATATACAAGACGGACTTGTGAATGCAGATTGCTTTTTGCATCATGGCATTGCACTGTGCAGAAATAAATATACAGATGCAATGTGTCTACCCCGACTCCAGCGATTGGCCTCGAGATACAGATTTAACACTGTGACATTGTCTTACACATGTAATCCATTCATGCACCTTGTTCCCGACCTACTCCTTAGCCCGTCATGACTATAGGCAAGGGAAGGTGTTATGAATTTGGGGGTCTTCCATGACCTGTGCAGCTCTGGGCTGATTTACTGAATTGCCGGCCTGTCCTGAATGAAATAGGAGCTGCTTGTAGAGCAGGAAATTAGGGATAAAGGAAGAAGCACCAACTGATTGATGTCTGAATGGCGGGTTTAGAGTGGCCGGTCCCTACTTATTCTTTCATACCTTTGTGAGAGCAGTGAGGGATTATACAGGAGGAATTTAAGCTATGTCTGCAGGTGTTCCCGCAGGGCTCCTGTACGCCATGGCTCTCAATGCCAAAAAGAAAGAGGGGAACTTGGTTGAATAATACTGGAGAGCAGTGGGCGCATCTAAACGCTTAAGGGCCCAGCTTGGGCTCCCCTCACCTAAAAATGTCTCCCCTTTTGTGCCACAACCTCCTCCACAGAATTGGTCCTTGACTTGACTATTCTGCCCCTTTGGCAGGAAAAGTTACATTTTCTCTTTTTTGACAGTGGAAGGCTAAGCATCAGAAATCTTCAGACTCCAGTTTATGGAGGACGAGGATAATACATTTACAATGTACAAAGCACCGAACCAAAGGGGTTCAGACAGGTGATCAAAGAAGTTTCATGTGGTGAGGGTGATCTATAGATCTCCAGGGTTATGGTCCCAGTGGTAGATGAGATCACTGTAAACCCTTTAGGTTATGGGCCCCCTAAGGCTACTGGGCAGGCTAGCGATTGCACTCTCTGCACTCTGACCATTTACTTCACCGCTGGAGAAAAAGGAACATTACACTTGTAGCATTAGGTCTAAACACAAAGTTGAACCCCACGTACCCCACATGTATAGTACAATCTATGATATACACAGTCCAGTCACATTAATGTGGAATATCACCTTTGGCAGAGCGGACCGCTGCGAGACGTGCAGGAAGAGAGGGGATGTTGTGATGATGTTCACTGGGATGTTGAGCCATGCCGACTCCAGTGCCGTGGCCAGCTGTGCTAGGTTACGTGGTTGAGCATCCATGGCGCGAACAACCCAATCGAGGTGGTCCCACAGATTCTCAATTGGGTTTGAGTTCGGGGAATTTTCTGGCCAAGGGAGTACGGTAAACTCATCCTGGCGCTCCTCCAACCACGCATGTACACTGCGAGCTTTATGACACGTCACATTGTCCTGCTGGTAGATGCCATCATCCTGAGGAAACACAATTGACATGTAGGGGTGAACATGGTCCGCAAGGATAGATGCATACTTGTGCTGATCCATTGTGCCTTCCACAATGATGAGTGCACCCAGATGGCTGATGACACGTGCATTCTGCCATTGGTTATTTAATGTTGACATCAAAATTAGGCGGTGGTCACATTAATATGACTGGACTGTGTATATCTGCAGTTACATTATTAGTTGTTATTATAGTTCAAGGCTTTCATGAGTTTTTAAAACATGGTCGTACATATTGTAGGGATCATTCTTCTGGGAGCCATATTGGTCCGCAGTTTGCAGCCATGACCCAGATATACTATTGTGGCGGCGTCTAGAAACTCTTGTACACTTGGCACATCTCTGGCTCAATGTGGTCCATCTAGTTTGGGGTAAAATGTCTCAACATGCGAGACATGGGTGTACATTCTTAGAGAAAGGGGGATTAGAGTCAGCACAAGGCGCCAACATTGTGTCAAAAAATTCTTGCTCAAAGTAAACCAACTAAAATGTGGTATAAATGTAGACTAGAGAGCCTACGGATACATCGGATTTATCATCCAGCCTGAGACACTCCGATCAATCCGACACATTGTCAGACTGTCTAGCTATTAGTAAATCTGGGCCAGTGTGTACTGGATGCTATTGTTCCTCAGCAGGGCTCGGCCTACGGGACTATTCATCATCTTCATTTAGAACAGTCTTTCTCAAAGTGGGCAATAACGCCCCCTTGTGGGCGCTGGAGGCCTATAGGGGGGCAGTAAAGGGCACAGAGAAGATTGGGGGGCGTTGAAGCGGTTTAGGGGGGCGATGGCTAATTTAAAGGGGTGGTATCATAACAATGATTCTATCTATACTGCTTGTTAATGTGGATGTAAGACTTTTCCTAAATACACTGCTTCAGCAAAACTGCTTTGTTTGTCCACTATCTTACTTTATTCACTTCATTATGGACACTAGCACCTGGCCCCCTGCTCATTGCTGAAGGAGCCACATGACGTAGCTCCCTGCTGTGTGTGTGTGGGGGGGGGGCTGAGTGTACGGAGCCAGCCTGTGTCTGCACCACACATACACATCACATACACATCACCTAGCTCCCTGCTGTGAGATAGAGGGGGGGGGGGGGTGGAATAAGTGCTGCTTTCTTATATAACGCAGTCTAAATCCTACTGGGCTAAAGGACCTGGTCTCTCTGTTCACTAGGATAAAGCTTTATTATATAGAGCAGGCTGCTAGTGGGCAGAGGAGCCAGGTCCTTTAGGAAACTCCGTACAAGGTAAATCCAAGTCAACATGACCTTTTGATTACATCACAGGCCCTTCAGTCATCCCATAGGATCACGCTATGTGGTGGGCAGAGCTACACGCTAATTTGGGGGCGGGGTTATTTGATGTGAGCAAACAGGAAGAAAGAAGATTTTTAGGCAGCTTAGAAGGCAGATCAAGCTTCATGAGGCTACCCCTTTAAAATTGTTTTTTTTGCTTTTAACACAAACTTTACCGCTCCTTTACGCTTAACGCGCGTTTCCTCGTGTAATGCCATCTAGGGGACTAGACAGTAACTATTTCCTGTCCAAAAGTTGTCAAACTGTACCATAGATGGCGGTAAGCAGCGCTGCACCTCCCATGAGGCGACCTGAAGCGACCGCTTCAGGCGGCGCTATGCCAGGGCCCCAGGGAGGGCGGCATTTTTGTTTACCTAAGCCAGTACAGGACAAGCTGTCCTGGACTGGCTTAGTACCGAGCGGTGGATTGGGGAGGCCACTGGAGCAGCGCTGCTCCAGCGGCCTCCCCTCACGCTCAGGCCGAGAGCAGGTCTTCTGCCTGCGAACGCTGCTAAGCCCTGCCCCCTTCGTTCAGTCACGCCCCCCTCCGCTCCACTTTCTATCGTTCGCCTCGGGCGGCGAAAGGGGCAGGTTCACCCCTGGCGGTAAGCTCCAATGCGAAGTGAGAAGTCCATTCTTGAAAGTACTAGGCCGCCCGCTGCCTCATATAAAAGCGCACGTGCCATCATGTCACAGCCAGTCATGTCTTTCGACGATATTACGAAAACAAGTGAATTTTGCTGCTAAAAAAATTTTTTTTTTTGGGGGGGGGGGGCGCTAGAAAATAATTAATTCTCGAAGTGGGCGGTAGACAAAATAAGTTTGAGAACCTCTGATTTAGAAGTTCTTTGTAATACTTTATTTTACTTGATAGAGAAAGTCAGCCGCCAAAACCCCAAGGTAACAGGTCAAGTATACAAAGAGAAGCAACTATTGCATCTATGATGAGATAATATGGGACCAAAGGGATCAGCATAAAGATTATTATACACAGTCCAAACCCTGAATAACCCAGAATAACCCCCTTTGGCAGAGCGGACCGCTGCGAGACGTGCAGGAAGAGAGGGGATGTTGTGATGATGGTCACTGGGATGTTGAGCCATGCCGACTCCAGTGCCGGGGCCAGTTGCGCTAGGTTACGTGGTTGAGCATCCATGGCACGAACAACCCGATCAAGGTGGTCCCACAGATTCTCAATTGGGTGCAAGTCCGGGGAATTTGCTGGCCAAGGGAGTACGGTAAACTCATCCTGGTGCTCCTTGAACCACAACGTACACTGTGAACTTTATGACACGTGGCATTGTCCTGCTGGTAGATGCCATCATCCTGAGGAAAAACAATTCACATGTAGGGGTGAACATGGTCCGCAAGGATAGATGCATACTTGTGCTGATCCATCGTGCCTTCCACCATGATGAGTGCACCCAGATGGCTGATGACACGGGCCTTCTGCCATTGGTTAGTTAACGTTGCGGTGGTCACATTAATATGACTGGACTGTGTATCTAGAAATACCAGACAAATACTGGCAGTCCCAAGATACAGGAGAGCCACTGACCAGGTGTGTATTTTACAAGGAAAGCTTCATTTGTCCCCTTGTATATAGAGCACTGCTGAAGATATCATGTGTACACTAAGGGATCAGACTGCAGTTATATAGTAGGTGAGTCAATAGTATGAGCTGCGTTATTATGTAAACACTGCTACTCTCTGTGTGTCCTGTGTGCAGAATCTCCAGTGTATCCTAGAAGATGTAGTTCCATGCTGCTCTCCCTTCCATCCTGCTTATAAGAGCTGACTGGGAGAAACCTATAGTCAGCAGAATAGAATAATGTACATGGAGTTCTGGGTTTCATTGTCTGTAATAGAGAAACGTGGAAGTGTTAAAAAAGTGAATGATTAAATTAAGGAAGATCTGCAGAAAGCCGGAATGCTGCAAGTCAGTGTCTTGGCTTTTTCCAGTTTAACCCCTTCCCTCCTGGAGAAGCTGGCAGCACACGGCGGAGTAACCGGCTCTCGTCTTGGCTGGCAGTGAAGGAGTTTAGGATCGGTCCTTCACAGGCCGGAGCATTTATTAGTAATAAAAAGAAATCACAGCAATGAAATGTTTGCCAGGAAATGTCACGAGCCGTTAATGAAACGACCCCCCATGGGTAACCGTCCCGGTGACACCAAGGAATAAACCGCCTCGTTTAATACATTGTTCCAATTGCTATGTTTAAAATGAAGCGTGTAATTACTCCTGCAACACTGCGGAGCCATTAAGTGCCATCCCCAAAACCAGCCGGGATCTCCTCCGGGATTGGCTCACACATCGCCATGGTTACTGACTGTCCAAAGCTTTATTCATATGCTTAATTAATAAGCCTGTGCTGGGAGCTTATGGTATATAATGGCGTCTATCAGCCAAGTAAGAGGATCACATGGCTGGGAATGTGCGACGCCAAATCCTGATTCTCTAAGATGCTTTCACTATTAGTGCAGGTTAATCTGCATTGTTCTATATTCTGTGCCAGCAAGACATGGAAAGAGAAATACACAACCACGTCACGCTCTACATTACCACACTACGCTCTATACAATCACGCTACGCTCTACACAACCACGTCACGCTCTACACAACCAGACTACACTCTACACAACCACTCTACCCTCTATACAACCACGCTACACTCTATACAACCACACTACGCTCTATACAATCACGCTACGCTCTACACAACCACGTCATGCTCTACACAACCAGACTACGCTCTACACAATCACTCTACCCTCTACACAACCACTCTACCCTCTATACAACCACACTACCCTCTATACAACCACGCTACACTCTATACAACCACACTACACTCTATACAACCACACTACGCTCTACACAACCACGCTACACTCTATACAACCACACTACGCTCTACACAACCACGCTACACTCTATACAACCACACTACGCTCTACACAACCACTCTACACTCTATATAATCACGCTACGCTCTACACAACCACGTCATGCTCTACACAACCAGACTACGCTCTACACAACCACTCTACCCTCTATACAACCACGCTACACTCTACACAACCAGACTACACTCTACACAACCACTCTACCCTCTACACAACCACATCATGCTCTACACAACCACTCTACCCTCTAAACAACCATGCTACACTCTACACAACCAGACTACACTCTACACAATCACTCTACCCTCTATACAACCACGCTACACTCTATACAACCACACTACGCTCTACACAACCACGCTACACTCTATACAACCACTCTACGCTGTACACAACCACGCTACACTCTACACAACCATGCTACGCTCTACACAACCACACTATGCTCTACACAACCATGCTACGCTCTACACAACCACACTACACTCTACACAAACAGGCTACACTCTACAGAACCACACTATGCTCTACACAACAACGCTACACTCTATACAACCACGCTACACTCTATACAACCACACTACGCTCTACACAACCACGCTACACTCTATACAACCACTCTACGCTGTACACAACCACGCTACACTCTATACAACCACACTACGCTCTATACAACCACGCTACGCTCCATACAACCACACTACGCTCTATACAACCACGCTACGCTCTATACAACCACTCTACGCTGTACACAACCACACTATGCTCTACACAACCATGCTACGCTCTACACAACCACACTATACTCTACACAAACAGGCTACGCTCTACAGAACCACACTATGCTCTACACAACAACGCTACACTCTATACAACCACTCTACACTCTATACAACCACGCTACGCTCTATACAACCACTCTACGCTGTACACAACCACACTATGCTCTACACAACCATGCTACGCTCTACACAACCACACTATACTCTACACAAACAGGCTACGCTCTACAGAACCACACTATGCTCTACACAACAACGCTACACTCTATACAACCACTCTACACTCTATACAACCACGCTACACTCTATACAACCACACTACGCTCTACACAACCACGCTACACTCTATACAACCACTCTACGCTGTACACAACCACGCTACGCTCTACACAACCACACTACACTCTATACAACCACGCTACGCTCTATACAACCACTCTACGCTGTACACAACCACACTATGCTCTACACAACCATGCTACGCTCTACACAACCACACTATACTCTACACAAACAGGCTACGCTCTACAGAACCACACTATGCTCTACACAACAACGCTACACTCTATACAACCACGCTACACTCTATACAACCACGCTATGCTCTACACAACCACTCTACACTCTATACAACTACGCTACACTCTACACAACCACACTACGCTCTACACAACCACGCTACACTCTATACAACCACGATACGCTCTACACAACCACACTACACTCAACACAACCGCGCTACGCTCTATACAACCACTCTACGCTGTACACAACCATGCTACGCTGTACACAACCACTCTACACTCTACACCACCACACTATGCTCTACACAACCACGCTACACTCTATACAACCACGCTACCCTCTACACAACCACTCTACGCTGTACACAACCATGCTACGCTCTAGACAACCACGCTATACTCTACACAAGCACGTTACGCTCTACACAACCACACTACACTCTACACAACCACGCCACACTTTACACAAGCACGCCACACTCTACACACCCAAGCTACACTTAACTCAACGACGCTACACTCTACTCACCCACGCTACACTCTACACAACCACGCTACACTCTATACAACCATGCTACACTTTACGCAACCATGCTACACTTTACACAACCATGGCACACTCGACAAAGTCATGCTACACTTTACGCAACCACACTATACTCTATACAACCACGCCATGCTCTATACAAATACACCATGCTCTACAAACCCATGCTACTCTCTACACAACCATGCTACGCCCTTCCCAACTATTCTACACTCTATCCAACCACGCTATACTCAGAAATAAGATGTGGCAGCTTTGTATATGACCCGTAATATCTGAAGTCAATATAGAATCAGTAATCGGTAGCAGGATTAGTGACCAAATGGTTTTAATTCATTGTTATCCTCCCATTTCCTAAAACTAAGGTGCTAGTTCTACTTTAGTGAGCTGACCTCTCCCGTAATGGTCAAAGAGACAATTACTCAAACTATTGCCAAAATTTCTTTGACAATAGTCGTCCCATTACAACCATTATCAGAATGAATCTTCAAGCAGCGGATGATCTGCTAGACCTCATGGGACCTGCTTCCGGCACCCCTGACAAACAGCTGATAGAAAATTTAGTAATAAAAGGAAGACAATGCAATAAATGGTTAACATTGCAATGCATAGTTGAGCCCATAAGGAGAGGAACCAAAGCTACAGGGCTCTTCTCCACTCTGATTCATAGAGGGGGATCCCAAGTAGAGGAAGAGGACATGACACCAATATGACAACAATATGACCTTCATAAGGAAACCCCTTTTATTAAAAAGTAGATGCCCTAGTGGTCGACTCATTGCAACTGTTAACTTGCAGCACTGGTATCCTGGGTCAAATCTGACTAAGGACATCATCTACATGGAGATTGTATGTCCTTCCTTTGAGTGATACAATTTATGGGTTTTAAAAATTTTAAAAAAAGCAGAGAGAAATTCACTCAATATAATACTCTGAAAGGTCAAAGGTGTCACGGGCCGCTCCATACGGCAAATGGCCCGAGTTTAATAAACTAGCGAACGGCATTGCCCTCTTATCTGGTGTCAAGCCTCCATTCCACCTACTTTTTTTTCCCGAAATTCACCTTAAATGAAGTATTTTTTTAACCTCTCGGTAACACGGAGCAGTTTCCCTCTTAGCTCCTAATAAGAGTGGCCTGTGAATTCTGTGGTTTCATTATTGAGATTTTCATCACTCCAGTTTTATGGCCTTAATTTACCAATCTATTAAATCTTCATTTATGAGCCAGCTGTTTAGAAAACTTAAGGGTGGGTGTTACATGGTTAAGTGTTTTTATTCTGTCGCAGCTCCACGTTGGTGTTGTTAAATTGGGCTTGCAAAAGTAAAATGTTATTTTCTTTTTATTTCAATCATACTTGTAAAATCAAAGAGGTGTTCAATGACTAGAGAAGAAAAACAGCCCTTAACCTTTATGATAGGAGGCAATGTTATGTTACTAAAAACTACTTAATGAATTACCAACAGATAGCCGCCGGCTAGAATACAGTCTATGTAATTTAATGGGAAGGGATAAATAATACCATCTGCATTGGAAACCTATGGGAGCTTATGGGTAACCATCTCCCATTATTATACTATTTGTAATTATAAGTTATGGAGCTTTGGAATTTTTATTGGAAATCAGTAAGTTAGATGTTATTTTATTTCTTTGGGTTCCATGGTCGGCTATGGAGGAAGGTCAGAGAGTCAAAATTGTGCAATATTTTATTCTGCAAAGCTACTAGAAATATTCGGGAGCCGGAGTTCCCTCCATATCTCTGGCAAGCACGGGTACAAAGAAAGCAAAGCACTAGTACAAAGGATGAAAAGATCCTACAAGACACGTCTTATATCTTATCTTCATATACATGATGGTACAAAAGTTTTGGGCAGGCGTGGAAAAATTACGACCATGTCAGGGATCGTTCACATCTGCGCCCGGTCTCCGTTCTGCAGGTTTCCGTTTCCTGCACAAAACAGAGCAGGAGACGGAAACCTGCAGGAGTCTCTCACCCATTCATTTGAATGGGTTTGAAAGCTATCTGGCTGTGAGCGGCGGTGAGCGTTTTATGCTCTCCGCCGCGAAACCAGTTTTTTTTAATCTGGACACAGAGTCAGACATGCAGTACTCTGTGTCCGGTTTAAAAAAACGCTCACCGCCGCTCACGGCCAGACCTGGTCTGTGGTTTCCGTCTTCTTGCATGCAGAAGACGGAAACCACAGAACGGAGACCCGAACGCAGGAGTGAACCTAGCGTCAGAATGCTTTCAAAAATAGATGTCTTAATAGTTTATTTTTTTTGTCAATTAACAAAATTAAGTGAATGAATAAATGAGAAATCAACTCTTTCCCTGTAAAACAGCATCGATTCTTGTAGGTACACTTGCACACGGATTGTGAAGGAACTCGGCAGGCAGGTTGTTCCACCATATAGGAGAACTAAGCATAGATCTGTGGATGTCGGCTTGGTCAAATTCATCTCTCACTTGGGGCAACATGGTGGCTCAGTGGTTAGCACTGCAGCCTTGCAGCGCTGGAGTCCTGGGTTTGAATCCCGCCAGTAACAATATCTGCAAGGCGTTTGTATGTTCTCCCCGTGTTTACATGGATTTCCTCCCATTTTACAAAGACATACTGATAGGGGGAAAAAAAAGTACATTGTGATCCCTATATGGGGCTCACAATCTACATTAAAAGAAAATCCATCTCTCTCTTCATATAATCCCAGACACACTGGATGATGTTGAGATCAGAGCTCCGTGGGGTTATATCATCACTTCCAGGTCTTCTACTCCAAAGGGTGGTCATGTTAAATATTGATGGAGCATAGGGACAGGAATAGTGGATGGGCCATGGTCTTAGTGGGTATAGCATTGCTGTGGACAACCTTTTTATAGTACACAGCCATAATATAGTGTCACGCAGAGGTCACCTACTGTATTTAGGGGTCAAATGCAGAATCAAATCCCATTATGTGAAATTAGGAAAACCTTATCTAAGCCTTGTACACAGAGCTTTAGTCTAAAGACTCAATTTCAGTGTTTAGACCTGTATACGTTAATGTATAGTTGTTCTGATTTCTATGCCCTATATAAACATGCATTGCCATAGACAAGCAATAATTTTGATGCTGGAGCATGGGAGGCCATTTGTAGGAATACAGGGATCAATCTTCTCTTCCATCAGCATATCCCAGTGAACACATCCATCAATCCAAAGCCCCCATTATAACTTATGGGGTAGAGACTGCACTGAGTGATGGTGTATAGATAACGGTCAATCACTACAAGTGAGCATTATATGAAGGAAGAAGGTCTACATATCATCCATGATGGCAATGATAGGGTTGGGTTGGCCCAGTCATAGATCATTCGTCAATGGCTTTGGTGTCATAGGAAAAGCATCTTTTACACAAGGACCAAGTAGAATAGGTGAAGCTCTACATGACATCTAAAAGGGTGTAAAATATAATCTCAGATCCATAAGAGTCAATCATGTATGTTCTTACACAATCAGAATTTATCTAACTGGTTACAGAGACAATATTTTATCTAATAATGGTGGTGGTTCATATTATTCTGTATGTGGCTAAAACATCCATTTCCACTGGTAAATGTTCTATCAATGACATGGCAAGCTTCCATGTTTAGTACCATTTACATGGAGTAATCATTGGGACAGTATGTGACGGAACTATTGATCAGTATATACAGTTTGGCATCCCTGGTGTATTGCCCTTATGGTGGGAGTGGGGGGGGGGGGGGGTCTGGCGATGTTTTAGACGTATGTTACACATTTTAAACTGCAGGATTAGGTCTCATGTACCTCGAACTATACTAGACAATGGCCAAATTTTGTCAGCTTTGAACTAAACTAGATATAAGATAAGATGATCCTTTAAGAGTCCCACCATGGGGAAATGTATCAACAAATGTATCACCGTGGCACATCTGTAGTCACTTTTGTGGACCCTTTCTCACTAAGCAGCACCTTGTCTGGTGAGGTACAAAAAGTACCTAAACCTCATACTATATCTAATTCTCTTATTGGTATACTCTGTCAACCAATAAGTATTTGGACACCAATGTAAATGAAGATATCTGCGGCCATGATGTACGTCACGCCTTCCTCTGTTACATAGGAAACAGCATTGGCATTAGTCACATGCACGATGCCACAAAGTGCAGAGATATCTGATTTCGAGAAAGGGGTAATTGTGGGGTAACACAGAAATAATGGATCCTTAAGGGACATAGCAAGAAACTGAATTACCCAAAATCGACAGTGGGCTATGTGATTACAAAGTGGAAGGTGAACGGTGATAGTTGGAATGTGCCCCGAGTCGGCAGACCCCCGAAACTGGGAGATAGAGACCAATGACGAGTGCTGGCCAGAGAAACCGCACCCAACCGATGGCTCCCATACACCAGGAGTGTCACCAGGCATCCGGGAGTATTGTGTCGCTCAATCCCATCCGTAAGGAAGCATCTGCTGGGGTCTACCAACTATTGTATAGGAAGAAATGTTACCAATAATACTGATTGTTAGACAGTGTAGATGAGACAGAATCACGGCACATTTAACTTTGTCTATTAAATCCCAGCAGGCACAATACTATTTTAGGTGTGGCATTACATAGGATATACCGAGTATAATACAGTAATATACAAGACACCTGATCAGATTTTCCTTACAATAAATTTAGACAGAGAACCTGCTCAAGCAAGTGTCAGTATAATACACGGGAATGGCAAGAACTTGTCTCTTTTGTCTAATGTAGTTGGAAAGTTTGCGGAATCCAAAGGATTTGGCAGGACGGGATTTATGCTAATATCAGTCGCTGGCGTCTGTAGCCTGAATCTCCGCACGGCTTTTGGACTGTTCTACTACAAAAAGAGGAAGTAGCAAAATGTTGGTTTCTAAAATAAATAGAGAAGTGTAAAACAGATCTCGGAGCGGAGTGAAAGAGAAAAGACAGAAAATAGACGAGAGTCACCCGGCTGCCATTGGATTACTTAACCCGCCACTAGCTATGACCCTTGTGGTTTACAGGGATTCAGCCAATTGAGACTGCAACCATCTCTAACTTGCCCATAATGCAGCGCTACAGACTATGTGAGTGATATATAAATAACAAATACTAACTGCATTCACATTTACTAACTCGTTCCTTCTGTGATGAGCCAATATGACCCTTCCCGGCAGATCATGAGGCTGCAAATGCTGCATTTTGCCTAAAATTCTTTGATTTTCATAAGAGCTCCATTTATAGGAATGATCTCATATATCCTGTAATTTTCCTGCTCTGTTACCTGATCTCTCACCCTCATTAAAGACGGTGAATCTGATAGTTTAAGTATATTAGGGAATTGGTGGATTTATAGTCCCATTATATCTAAGCATAAGCTCACCTCGGCTCATCAAAAGTGAACTTCCACTTTAAAGTAATTTATTTTACTCAGTACTCATTAGTAGAGATGAGCGAACACTAAAATGTTCGAGGTTCGAAATTCGATTCGAACAGCCGCTCACTGTTCGAGTGTTCGAATGGGTTTCGAACCCCATTATAGTCTATGGGGAACATAAACTCGTTAAGGGGGAAACCCAAATTCGTGTCTGGAGGGTCACCAAGTCCACTATGACACCCCAGGAAATGATACCAACACCCTGGAATGACACTGGGACAGCAGGGGAAGCATGTCTGGGGGCATAAAAGTCACTTTATTTCATGGAAATCCCTGTCAGTTTGCGATTTTCGCAAGCTAACTTTTCCCCATAGAAATGCATTGGCCAGTGCTGATTGGCCAGAGTACGGAACTCGACCAATCAGCGCTGGCTCTGCTGGAGGAGGCGGAGTCTAAGATAGCTCCACACCAGTCTCCATTCAGGTCCGACCTTAGACTCCGCCTCCTCCGGCAGAGCCAGCACTGATTGGCCGAAGGCTGGCCAATGCATTCCTATGCGAATGCAGAGACTTAGCAGTGCTGAGTCAGTTTTGCTCAACTACACATCTGATGCACACTCGGCACTGCTACATCAGATGTAGCAATCTGATGTAGCAGAGCCGAGGGTGCACTAGAACCCCTGTGCAAACTCAGTTCACGCTAATAGAATGCATTGGCCAGCGCTGATTGGCCAATGCATTCTATTAGCCCGATGAAGTAGAGCTGAATGTGTGTGCTAAGCACACACATTCAGCACTGCTTCATCACGCCAATACAATGCATTAGCCAGTACTGATTGGCCAGAGTACGGAATTCGGCCAATCAGCGCTGGCTCTGCTGGAGGAGGCGGAGTCTAAGGTCGGACCTGAATGGAGACTGGTGTGGAGCGATCTTAGACTCCGCCTCCTCCAGCAGAGCCAGCGCTGATTGGCCGAATTCCGTACTCTGGCCAATCAGCGCTGGCCAATGCATTCTATTAGCTTGATGAAGCAGAGTGTGCACAAGGGTTCAAGCGCACCCTCGGCTCTGATGTAGCAGAGCTGAGGCTGCACAAGGGTTCAAGCGCACCCTCGGCTCTGATGTAGGAGAGCCGAGGGTGCACTTGAACCCTTGTGCACCCTCAGCTCTGCTACATCAGAGCCGAGGGTGCGCTTGAACCCTTGTGCACACTCTGCTTCATCAAGCTAATAGAATGCATTGGCCAGCGCTGATTGGCCAATGTATTCTATTAGCCTGATGAAGTAGAGCTGAATGTGTGTGCTAAGCACACACATTCAGCTCTACTTCATCGGGCTAATAGAATGCATTGGCCAGCGCTGATTGGCCAGAGTACGGAACTCGACCAATCAGCGCTGGCTCTGCTGGAGGAGGCGGAGTCTAAGATCGCTCCACACCAGTCTCCATTCAGGTCCGACATTAGACTCCGCCTCCTCCAGCAGAGCCAGCGCTGATTGGCCGAATTCCGTACTCTGGCCAATCAGCACTGGCTAATGCATTGTATTGGCGTGATGAAGCAGTGCTGAATGTGTGTGCTTAGCACACACATTCAGCTCTACTTCATCGGGCTAATAGAATGCATTGGCCAATCAGCGCTGGCCAATGCATTCTATTAGCGTGAACTGAGTTTGCACAGGGGTTCTAGTGCACCCTCGGCTCTGCTACATCAGATTGCTACATCTGATGTAGCAGTGCCGAGTGTGCATCAGATGTGTAGTTGAGCAAAACTGACTCAGCACTGCTAAGTCTGCATTCGCATAGGAATGCATTGGCCAGCCTTCGGCCAATCAGCGCTGGCTCTGCCGGAGGAGGCGGAGTCTAAGGTCGGACCTGAATGGAGACTGGTGTGGAGCGATCTTAGACTCCGCCTCCTCCAGCAGAGCCAGCGCTGATTGGTCGAGTTCCGTACTCTGGCCAATCAGCGCTGGCCAATGCATTCTATTAGCCCGATGAAGTAGAGCTGAATGTGTGTGCTTAGCACACACATTCAGCTCTACTTCATCAGGCTAATAGAATACATTGGCCAATCAGCGCTGGCCAATGCATTCTATTAGCTTGATGAAGCAGAGTGTGCACAAGGGTTCAAGCGCACCCTCGGCTCTGATGTAGCAGAGCTGAGGGTGCACAAGGGTTCAAGTGCACCCTCGGCTCTCCTACATCAGAGCCGAGGGTGCGCTTGAACCCTTGTGCAGCCTCGGCTCTGCTACATCAGAGCCGAGGGTGCGCTTGAACCCTTGTGCACACTCTGCTTCATCAAGCTAATAGAATGCATTGGCCAGCACTGATTGGCCAGAGTACAGAATTCGGCCAATCAGCGCTGGCCAATGCATCCCTATGGGAAAAAGTTTATCTCACAAAAATCACAATTACACACCCGATAGAGCCCCAAAAAGTTATTTTTAATAACATTCCCCCCTAAATAAAGGTTATCCCTAGCTATCCCTGCCTGTACAGCTATCCCTGTCTCATAGTCACAAAGTTCACATTCTCATATGACCCGGATTTGAAATCCACTATTCGTCTAAAATGGAGGTCACCTGATTTCGGCAGCCAATGACTTTTTCCAATTTTTTTCAATGCCCCCGGTGTCGTAGTTCCTGTCCCACCTCCCCTGCGCTGTTATTGGTGCAAAAAAGGCGCCAGGGAAGGTGGGAGGGGAATCGAATTTTGGCGCACTTTACCACGTGGTGTTCGATTCGATTCGAACATGGCGAACACCCTGATATCCGATCGAACATGTGTTCGATAGAACACTGTTCGCTCATCTCTACTCATTAGAAGTTTAGCACTGACATTACCACAACACCGTGTAGTGATAGAGTCCTGGTCTGCGAGCAGAGGGGTAACCATATAAATAAGACATAGTAATGGCAAGGGGTCCTGGTGCTTTCCTATCTATGATACGTTAAGGCTTTGTTCACATCTGCGTTCGGTATTCCGTTCGGGGGAGTCTGCATGGGGACCCACCGAATGGAATACCGAACGCTTTGGTAAGCGGTGAGTTTATGAAGGCAGAAGCCCTAGACTATAATGGTGTTCATGTGTTTGCAAACAGAAAAGTACTTCATGAACTGCTTTGCTCTCCGCATGACTCTGTGCGAAAAGCACACGGACCCCATTTTAATCTATGGGGTCTGTGTGCTTTCACTGCTCACCATTCGCCAATGCGTTCGGTGTTCCATTCCGTGTGGACTCCCTGAACGGAATACCAAAATTTAAATAAATTAATATTCGTTTATTGGTTCCCTCTGTCTGTCTTTTTGGAACTAATAAACGAATATTAATTTATTTAAATTTTGGTTTCCTTGGATTCCATCCAGTGGCACTCCCATTCCATCCCGGTTTTTTGTTTTCTCTATTCCCAAGCCTGGGGTTGGTCTTACATGACCGTAGTGGTGTTTGCAGTCCACAATTTGCTGATCACCAACACTTTATTACACTCCAAAAAGTCATTCTGCAGACGTCCGTGTCCAGCTGCGCGCGCCCATAGAGTTCTATGGGACAGTTGGTGCCGTGTTGTGAATGCACGGCCTTTGTGGACATGCGGTATTCAGTGCGGACCTCGGTCACGGCACGGCACACCATGGATAAAATATCCGGTGGTGTAAGAGACCGCACTGAATACAATGTGTCTGCAAATGGTCCGCAATTGAGCACCCACGGACTAAACTTACTGCCGTGTAAGACCAACCTTACAACCTTACACTCTTTGGTAACATAGTGGCAATTGTGCAGAATACATTCCTCAGTCCTGGTTCACATCTGCGTTCGGTATTCCATTCAGGGATTTTGCTTGTGAACCCCCCGAACGGAATCCTATACGCATTAAAAAACGATTACCTAAGGAAACCTCACGGACCCCATTATAGCCTATAGCAGGGGTGCTCACACTTTGTCAGCATGTGACCTACTTTATAACATGACCAAGTCAAAAGATCTACTACCCACTTCTTGTGGGCGGGGCCTGGGTGGGCCTGTGGGTGGGGCT
The DNA here is from genome assembly GCF_031893055.1 of Leptodactylus fuscus. Taxonomy (NCBI): domain Eukaryota; kingdom Metazoa; phylum Chordata; class Amphibia; order Anura; family Leptodactylidae; genus Leptodactylus; species Leptodactylus fuscus. The sequence goes on along the minus strand of NC_134275.1, from coordinate 15,217,342 downwards.
GGGCATGTGGGCGGGGACGGGCGGAGCGTGAGAGCAGGAGACAGTGGCGTTCTGTGGCCGCCCAGGGACCTCCGCTGTCTGCTTGTTCACAGCGCAGGCTGAGAGTTATCTCTGGACACTGGGGCTGCGGCAGCCCCGCCTGCCAGTGTCCGTAGATGACTCTCAGCCTGCACTGTGAACAAGCAGCACCCTGGCCCCCTCCATCCCTAAGAGCAGCCTGCAAATGTCCAGAGTGCTTGTTCACAGCGTAGGCTGAGAGTCAACTCTCAGCCTGCACTGTGAACAAGCAGACACCGGGGATCCCTGGCTGCATCCCGCGATCGACCCATACGTCCATTGCGATCGACCGGTAGATCACTATCAACGTATTGGGCACCCCTGGCCTATAGGGTCTGTGTGGTTTCTTAGCTAACTGCTTTTTAATGCATATAGGATTCCGTTCGGAGGGGTCCCCAAGTGGACTCCCTGAATGGAATACCGAATGCAGATAGGAACCAGGTCTCAACGGATTCTCGGTCTCCAAAAAAGCAACACCTAAACTGAAGGACATACAAACGTAGATGTTGCCTTGATTGACTTCAAGTCTAGGATCCCACAGTCGCACCACTAGCCAGATTGCCTCCCCTTTACTATCGAATGGGTAATCATTTCCCACATTCATTAGTGCAAAAATGTTTATATTGACATTATACATAAAAAAATCCTTGTTTACATTAATTTTGATTAAAAAAAGAACCTTTAATGATGGGAAAATAGGAAATTACCTAAGGAATCGAGGCTTTAGACCATCGCACTTCACATCATTGACCTGTGTGTTCTCTTCCCCACATTATATAAAACCCTCGTGAATCCTCATTTTCTATATTTAACTATATCTGGGCAACACTAACCAATAAAGCTTTAAAATATAATATGAATTTCTAAAATGAGGCCCAAGTTGGTTCCCTCTCTCCGCGAGTCTATAAAAAGGACTTTCAGAAATATATAGAAGTCCAATTTTCTTCTTCCTGGTGCTCATTAGGAATCAGACAATATGCTTTTAATTAGAAAGACGTCTATTAATCCTAAGAGGAGTTGGCAGTAATTTTAGACTTAAAAACCTTTTAAGTTTCCAAAAAGAAATATGTAGGCTGCTTTGATATGGAAAAAAAAATGGAGCCAGTGTGGGCAGAATATCAGACTAGGGGTGAAAGGAACAGTTTGGTAGAACGTGCATTGAAGCGGCTAATGAAATCCAAAGTCGTTTATGTGATAGGATGATGATGGTGATGAAGAAGATGGTCTTTATTGTTAATTTTATCATCATTGTTGAAACAATAGCCCAAATGGCATTGTTCTCTCAATCTTAAAAGTTTAATTCCGGGAGGGAAATCTCTCCTTGTGTCTAGCTATCCCACGGGTAGTCGTCGTAGCTATCACATCGCATCAGGGTTACAATCCATCACAGACACCTTTTATTGCATCAATCACATGCGACCCCGCAACCCGCTGCTTAGCGGTTTCCTTCAGCTGTAGGGCTAAGAAAACCGGCTAAATAGAATCCTAGGGCTTTATTTCTTTTTCAGGGATGTTGTGACCACCGGATACCAAGTTTTTAGTAGGCAATTACTTTCGTCAGATGCAGTACATAGTCCTGGTGGATTATCTCCACAACTGTTCATACAGTACCTCTACTCCGGTTTCCAGGTGTCACTTGCTTGGCGGCGGTCCTCAGAAACCCTCACCGAAAAAAGCTAAGGCTCAAATGTACATGGTTACATAGTAGATGAGGTTGGATGAAGACTAGAGATGAGCAAACAGTAAAATGTTCGAGATTTGATATTCGTTTCGAGTAGCCCCTCAATATTCAACTACTCGAATCGAATATCGAACCCTATTATAGTCTATGGGGGGAAAATGCTCGTTTCAGAGGTAGGCAACGTTCCATCAAATTATACTTACCAAGTCCACGAGTGAGGGTCGGGCTGGATCCTCCGAGAAGTCTTCTCCGTGCAGCGTCCCCGCAGCATCTTCCGGCTCTTCATTCACTCTGACAAGCATCGGGCCTGGGCAGAGCCGACTGCGCATGCCCGCACTACAAGCTGACATGCGCAGTCAACTCTGCCCAGGCCCAATGCCTGGCAGAGTGAATGAAGAGTCGGAAGATGCCGCGGGGAAGCTGCACGGAGAAGACTTCTAAAGGTAGGAGAAGAACCAGCGTTGATTGGCCGACTGTATAGCATTCAGCCAATCAATGTTGGTTCTGCATCGAACTTTTACATTCGAACAGCGAGTGGTACTTGATCGAGTACGAGTATTTGGAATACCGTAGTATTCGATCAAACACCTACTCAATCGAGTACTACTCGCTCATCTCTAATGAAAACATCAGTCCATCAAGTCCAGTCTATAACCCTACAGTCCCCTACAGTGTTCATCCAGAGGAAGGCAAAGAAAAAAAAACCTTGAGTAGGGTTGAACGATTGGGATTGGAAAAGATCAGATCCCGATTGGCAATCGAGCAAGTTTCACGATTGGAATTGGCTGGAAAATGATCAGAAATCGGATTTTGAAATCTCAAGATCGGCACAACCCTAAAAGTGACTTTTCCCATAGAGAAGCATTGAATAGGGTTGAGCGATCAGGATCGGGTAAGATCAGATACCGATCGTTGATCGAGCAAATTTCACAATCGCGATCGGGATCAGCTGGAAAATGATCGGAAATCGGATTTTAAAATCGATCCTGAAATCTCATGATCGGCTCAACCCTTCCCATGAGGTTTATGCCAATTGTCCCATTTCAAGGAAAAAAATCCTTCTCAACTCCAATCTGGTAGAAGAAGATTGCTAAAATTGTTGTCAGAGTTCACCTGTAATCCAGAAGATGCAAACAGCTACAATGTTCTACTAGTTTTATATTGTTGTATTCTTGACTTTTTTAAAAATTATTCCCTACTAAAGACTCTGCCCTTACCATTGTAATTTCATTCTGCCCCAGATATCTTTACACCTCAGCATCTCCACATGTTACCTATCTTTGTTTGCTATTTTAGACCACCATCAACTGGAGTCTGACATACTGAGCTCCAACTGTATCTAAAGTCTGATATTCTTTGACAGTTGGGGTCACAGTTGGAGCAGACTATAGTAGACGGTAATAGATTGTACTCTATAGTAGCACTGACAGAGGGGCAGATTTCCAATGACCTATGATGACTCCAACAACCTCTGGAGCAGAGTTGAGTCACCAATTCACTTTAGAACGCCATTCACTGCAGTCTACCATACTTCACTCCAGTTGTATCTACACTGTAGCTGGTGTCAGTGTTTTTCTGGATTGCCATTCCCTCCAGTCTACAATATGTTATTTCAGAAATATTAAAATTCCATGGTTCACCAGTTGTCTATAAGCTTTAGCTGCTATATCCCAGCAGTCCATGAGTGCAACCACAGAGTGCCAGTCCCCACTATCTGCTGCACTCTTCTCCAGTTTTCTGTTATTTCTGCTACTCTTCTACATCCCTGATTCACAGGCACAATGTCAGTATTGTAAGCGGCCATTTTCTTGCAGCCGGCAGGCATGCACAATTGGCTTTTCCCTAGGACTGAAGCCTAGAAGTTTGAAGCCAACCCCCGGAAGAAGACCCATTCCTGAAGAAGATGGAGGCGGCACTAGAGAGTTCTCTCGCAGCATTGGGAACGCCCCCAGTGCTGTTTGAGCGCTGGGGCCGCCCCCAGTGCTGCAAGAGAACTCATTTGCATTCCGGAGAAAAACGGGATTTCTACGGAATGGCGGCGCGGAGAAGACATCTAAAGGTAGGAGAAGTATAACCTTTCTTAAGGCTATTCCTACGTGATAGGTAGAAAATATTCAGTTTAAATGATAGGATCCCTTTAAGGCTCGACTTTAGATTCTTAATGCTATCTGTCCATTTAATTATTCAAGCTGTTCTAACAGAAAGGTAAGTATGAAGGGAATTCAGATATTTGCAACGTTGTCAGGTGCTAACTTATATGGGGTGCAGAGGATCAAATTACCCTTGTGTGCTGTGCCTAAAGAGATCCTAAGGCTCCTCCGCCATATAAGGGGCCATTCACATGGAGGAATCAGCTCTAAAATCAATGGGAGGCAATGATGGACCCTTCTTTTTTCAGGAAAAAAGTGTCCTGCTTGATCTGGCCTCAGAATCCAGAACTGACCAAGCTCAACAGTTCAGGCTGTTTAAACCCATTGGATCCCATCGAGCTCTGCTTTGGCTTCCACCACCTTAATATCCTCCATGTGAACCTTACCTAAGAAAACTTTTATAAACGGCACAGGGTAGGTGGAGGTTCCAGTACCAGTTTTTGCATTATGGACCATGAGCTGAATGGTGTCGCCGTTGCTCTATATAGACTTCCAATTTCTCCATTAACGTTGAGGAATGATGAGGCTATGAGAAAAATTGCTGGACTTAAAAAAGTTCCGAGTATATTTGTCTGTTTATTGAGTCTGAACTCTATGTATTATTTACTCCGTCCAACTCTGCTGAATAAGTTCCACTTTATAAATCAATTAAGTCCATTAAAGTGTTTACAATCGTATATTAAAGCTACAGCGAGTACGGGGGCAGGCAGTGCAATGCGCCTTAGTCGTCCAGAAGTATAGTGTCATCTAAAGGAAGTCGTCGTCTCCTTGATGTGCTTTGTGTCGGCATAATAGGGTGCGGAATTGTTCTCAGATATTGTCTGGAAGCAGTTTCATTGCTCTGTGGCAGCACAAGGTTAAATGATTGTGTGATATATAGTCCTCAGACTGTGCACCGAGCGGTGGACTTGTCTCATCATCTGTCAGATCATTGCAATCACATCGAGCCTTCCAATCTCGCTAATTGTGGTGGATTTTTGGAATGACGAGGTTACACACAAAATGGCTTCATTAGGTCTAAAAAGAAACCTCAGCAGGAAACACAAACAATTGACCTAAATTTGCCTTAAACGGCAAGCACAAATTACAGGAATCGGAACAATTAGAGAAAATAGTTCCCTCTGTAGATCTTCCGAACGAGCCGAAAGAAAATGAAGGAATGCGACTGGTAAAGCTGGACTTAAGGAGAGGCAGATACTGGGAAAGAGAACAAGGGACAATAAAATAACAGAAGGCTTTACATTCGAGAAGATCTCTTGACCTTTACTGAAGGTGGTGGACTAACGTAGACATAGTATGAATCTACATAGTCACATGCAAAGAGATCTACAAGGTGTCTTCTCCTAGTAACATTCTGTCCAAATAGATTTCAGTGACAAAGTACAAACCTATCCCCAGATGACTCCGAGACTGCGCTTACTGTATCTAATACCCTTGTACAGGGGAATGCATGCAAATACTGAGTTACTTTCTGCTTTTTCTATAATTTAGAGCATGTTACGGTTTATACGATATATGCATCATCTTAAAGAATAACAGCTGGTTTATGATGTAAGTGAATAGATTAGACGAAAATAAGAAATGTTGCAATATATCATGTAAGATGAAAATGCTTCGATCTCCAAATATCAGCTCCCCCTCTCCTGCGTGTCTCAGTTTACTGCTCAGTTCACTGAAGACAGGCTGCAGTTTATAGATGCAGAGCTCCTTAAAGGGATCCTATCATTGGATACCCTTTTTTCTGACTAACATGTCGGAATAGCCTTAAGAAAGGCTATTCTTCTCCTACCTTTAGATGTCTTCTCCGCGCCGCCATTCCGTAGAAATCCCGATTTCGCAAATGAGTTCTCTCCTAGCACTGGGGGCAGTCCCCAGTGCTCAAACAGCAGTGGGGGCATCCCAATGCTGCGAGAGAACTCTCCAGCGCCTCCTCCATGTTCGTCTGGAATGGCCTCTCCCTGCATCTTCTTCCGGCGCTGTGGTCAAACTTCTACGCAGGTGCAGTTGGCTCTGCCATCGGGCCTCGGGCAAAGCCAACTGCACATGACCATGGCCATTTTTTTGTGGCCGCTTACACAAGCGCAGTATGCTCCTGCACTTCAACAGAGTACAGAGCCACAAAAAAAAAATGGCTACGGGCATGTGCGGTCAGCTCTGCCCGAGGCCCGATGACATGAGGAATTTGCTGTATAGAGGCAGATAGGTGTAGGATTGGCCGTACTGAGCGCTATAACTTTCGGCAGGTAGATGACACCACTAGATCTATCAACAGGAATTGGAACATAAATATCTAGACAAAGATTATCATTTTGTAGCAGTCTTTAGAAAGCAGCTAGTATAGAAGCAAGCTAGGTACTCTGTCTCTTCATGGAATACGAGCTGCACGCAGTAGGTCAGCTTTGTACACCAGTCTCAATAAAGGGTTCCAATGGCACAAGGTTACATAGTTACATAGTAAATGAGGTTGGATGAAGACATCAGTCCATCAAGTCCAACCTATAACCCTACAGTCCCCTGCAGTGTTGATCCAGAGGAAGGCAAGAAAAAAACTATGAGGCTCATGCCAATTGCCCCATTTCAGGTGTAACTGACTTATCAAGATGATCCAAGCTCGTCATAAATTCTGCACATGTGCATAAACCAAAATGGAGGTCTACACCACTCAGGAACTGGAGTATAATTCCTGTATTTCTAGTTATCATGAATAGGTCAGGCCTAGGCATCTCCACCCTGGCCTGCCCCATTCTCTGACCTCTCCTATATGTGGAAAGTGGGGATCAAAGCACAGAATAAGGGCGTGCATTACATCAAAAATACCCCACATTATTACCCACTGGCAAAGATGCATGTGTATAGTATGTGTATAGTGTATGTATAGTATGTGCTCTCCTTGACAAGGCTCAGTTAGATTGTTAATAAGAGACTTTAAAGTTTCCTGAATTAATTAAATAACAAAAATGTTCCCCAAACTACCCCAAGACAACAGTATAAAAAGATTGACCAATAGTCACGCCGTACAATTCACATGGCATCGCAACAAACCATTGGCCAGACTTGAGTTTTACCCGTACCATTTTCTCCCGGTATATCATGGCCAGAAATAGCCATTAATCTTCATGTCATCTGGAAGGTTAGCTGTAGAGATGAGCTAGTAGTACTCGATCGAGTAGGTATTCGATCGAATACTACGGTATTCAAAATAGTCGTACTCGATCGAGTACCACTCGCTATTCGAATGTAAACGTTCAATGCAGAACCAGCATTGATTGGCCGAATGCTATACAGTCGGCCAATCAACGCTGGTTCTTCTCCTACCTTTAGAAGTCTTCTCCGCGCAGCATCCCCGCGGCGTCTTCCAGCTCTTCATTCACTCTGCCAGGCATCGGGCCTGGGCAGAGCCGACTGCGCAAGTCCGCTTGTAGTGCAGGCATGCGCAGTCGGCTCTGCCCAGGCCCGGTGCCTGACAGAGTGAATTCAGTGCTGGAAGACGCCGCGGGGACGCTGCACGGAGAAGAGTTCTCGTAGGATCCAGCCCGACCCTCACTCGTGGACTTGGTAAGTATAATTTGATCGAATGTTGCCTACCCCTGAAACGAGCATTTTCCCCCATAGACTATAATAGGGTTCGATATTCGATTCGAGTAGTTGAATATTGAGGGGCTACTCGAAACGAATATCGAACCTCGAACATTTTACTGTTCGCTCATCTCTAGTTAGCTGCACTTCTTAAAGGAAAAATTCCATATAAGAGAAACGGGTTTGAGTTTATATAGATGTGTTCATAGTATGTTAACCCTGATGCGTGTAATTCACAAAGATGGATTACTTTGGAAATAATGGGTTTATAGAGGATTTTCATCCAAAGTGATGTATTTTAAGAGCTTAAACTTTGAAAAATCTACAACTCTTTCCATTCATATATCATTAGAGATTTTCTCATCACTAGTGTGATCTGCCTTAGGATTTATTGTATATAGGAGTCTCTCGCCATGAAGGAGTGATCTCTCTACACGACTCCTGACAACCTTCCTACAGTCCGTCATTCTTCCATGGCAGGCGGCCGGATTAACGTCTCGATGAATCAGAAGCTTTCCAGTCTTTGGCTTTCAGTATCACCATGCTGTAATGTGGACGGCTCTTGGACGTTGAGTATTAATATTTGTTTCCTTTTCTATCCATTAGATTTAGAATGAGTAGGGCTAATGGCCGACACGTCTTTGCCTATAGGCCACGAAGAAGCAGAGTGAGAAGTGAAGGAGAACACAAAGCAGGTGAGATAGAAGGAAGGAACGAGATTAAGGAGTGAGACACTGATAAGGAAGACAGAGTGGCAAGCTGAGATAAAACAAGAGTGAGAAAAGTAGAAGAATGGAACAAGGTGACATTGAAAGATTTGAAGCCTTCGGAGAGAAGGAACCACAGGGAAAGATAGGAGGGTGTAAGAAACATGGCGCTCCAATCTTACAGTATTTTCTATATATACATTATTTATTTCCAGTTGTATATATAGCACCAACAGTATACAGGCTATCACCCTGACACCTGTCCCTGTTCCTAATCTAAATTTTTTTGTCTCAAACACACTTCGCAAACTTAAGACGTCAATAGAACTATAACAGCTAAAAGAAGCAAATCCAACACGCCATTACACTTTTTCCATTGCATAGAGTATGGCATCTTCCACTTCGGTCCCAGTCCTTAAGGAGGTCATAGCTCGCAATCTAATCTCCTTATCATTCACACACTTACACACACACAGGCATGCACACACTAGGGATTATGTTGTTTCCAGAGTCTTGAAGGGTTGTGGTGCTCAATGGTGTGAGGTGCTCGGGTACTTGTTTAACATGAGTCTATGTAAACCTGTTCCTGTGTTATGGAAAACATCCTGGCTTATTCCTGTGCTCAAGAAAAATGGAGACTGTCATATGAGTATTTACCGTCCCAATGCTCTGACGTTACAGGTCCTGAAGATGTTTGAGCATCTTTTGTTGTCTTACTTGAGAGTGTGTGCTGCTTCGTCAACACAACAGAGTCTACTCGCACCATCTACACAACAGAGTCTACTCGCACCATCTACACAACAGAGTGTACTCGCACCATCTACACAACAGTTTACTTGCACCATCTACACAATAGAGTGTACTCGCACCATCTACACAACAGATTTTACTCACACCATCTACACAACAGAGTGTACTCGCACCAGCTACACAACAGAGTGTACTCGCACCAGCTACACAATAGAGTGTACTTGCACCATCTGCACAACAGTGTACTCGCACCATCTACACAACAGTGTACTCGCACCATCTACACAACAGTGTACTCGCACCATCTAAACAATAGAGTGTATTCGCACCATCTACACAACAGAGTGTACTCGCATCATCTAGACAACAGAGTGTACTCGCATCATCTAGACAACAGAGTGTACTCGCATTATCTAGACAACAGAGTGTACTCGCATCATCTACACAACAGAGTGTACTCGCACCATCTACACAACAGAGTGTACTCGCACCATCTACACAACAGAGTGTACTCGCATTATCTAGACAACAGAGTGTACTCGCATCATCTACACAACAGAGTGTACTCGCACCATCTACACAACAGAGTGTACTCGCACTCAGGTCGTCAGCATTACCTTCTTTGATTTTGGCTCTCTTTTATTACTATGAGATTTCTTGCACAGAAACTAAATCAGATGTTGATCACTGAATTTTTAACAAACCAGATTATAATTATGTCACTGTTAGGATCGGGTCCCGAAGGTTTCCGTTCCGGCGAACAGCGCCACCTGCGGGCCAATCCAACCCTCGCCCTCGACATCATGCAGCAGGGAGTCTGGAGTCTAAGTCCAGCTTTTGGCCCACTGAGCATGCTCAGAAATGTTGGATCCACTCAGAGGCTAAGTCCCATTTTGCTCATACTGAGCATGATCGGTAACGTCATGGCCACCGCCCCTGTTGGGCGGGGACTAGCCTTTATATAGTGTGAGCCGACGCCCGCCCGGTGCTCACACTTTGACAAAAACACTTGAGACAGGAGGTCAGGGCCAGGTTCCAGTGAAAAGGCAGGAGCAGCTTAGGGATCTAGTTAGGATTCCTTGGCTCAGCCAGTGGGAATCAGAAAAGCCTAGGTGAACTGTCTACTTGTGTTGTAGATCCTGATTGTTAAAGGAGGTTTTTGTGTTGCTGACCAATGGTAACGGTTAACCCTTTGCAGCCTGAACTGCAATAACATTTGGAACGGAGGTGTTGTGAGGTGGATGTCCACAGCTGAATTAGCCGCGGAATCTGCCTGAAGAAAGGGCATGTCGCTTCTTTTTTTCCGCAAGCGAGAACATACCGCTTGCGGAAAAAGGAAAGGACCAGCTCCCATTGATTTCAATGGGAGGCATTTTTTTTACGCGGATTCCGTGTCAAAATCCTGACCAAAAAACTCCGTCTGAACCCGGCCTTAGCCTAAAAGATGTGGGTTTTATGCACAAAGCATCAACTAGCTTTCTGGAGCAAGAAAGGATTAGAACACCGAGAAATCTATCTATATCAGGTGAAACCGCCTTAGGCAATGGTCATGGCAGATAAGGATATTTATCAACCAAATTAAAATGCATATAATTAACTGGTGAAGGGCACAAAAGGTCATTAGAGTGCAATACATAGCAGTGCAGCATAGGTTGGTAAAATAGGGCATTATCTGTGGCGCCTTGTACTAGGATTGTTGGATCAAGCAGATTTTAGAAGTTCAGTAAAGTTATCAGCTTATTTCCTTGCATTAACACATAAAGGGATTTTGAAAACTTATTTTTTATATCCACTTTAAAGAAGACCTTTCATGTCCTGATGAAAGTGTGGTTTTATATACTGCTAGAAAGCTCACTGTCAGCCTTCCTGGTAATGTGCCCCGATAGTGGAGATATTGGTGCCGTTAGTTTCGGCTCTGATATCTCCCCACTGTCAGAAGGACTTTCCTCATAGCTCAACAACATTCCCTGACAATACCCCATACATAGCCTTGTGCTGTCAGAGGGGTATTCCTTACCCAGTACAAGTCTATGAACGAGTATAGTTGAAGACGGGGCATTCCACACAGATCAATGAGCTATGAGAAACACCCCTGTGACAGCGTGGAGATATCAGTGCCAAAACTAACGACACTGATATCTCTACCAGGGAACACACCAGGAAAGCCAATTCAGCGCAATTCAGCGCAAGCGGAAAAAAGAACCCATTGAATTCAATGGGAGGTGGATTTTGAGTCGGATTTTCCGTGTTAAAATCCTGACTAAAAAAAACCCAGTGTGAACCCGGCTTAAGACAGAGCTAGGGGACAATTTTGTTATCATCACTGCATGTTCAAAGCAATTGCTGCTAATACATTGCTAATGGAGACAGCAGCATCAACATCGCAAGTCCTTCCAGTGCAAAATTTGACTTTGTTAAAGTTTTTGGGTTTTTTGCAGTAGTGTTTTTCGTTCACCAGTACATAAACTTGATATTATCATGGCAAAAAAAAAACAAGTTGACTCATGCAGTTTGTTGTAGTCTATAGTACAATTTTTTTTTTTTTTTTTTTTTTTTTTTTTTTTTTAAGGGTTTCTTGGTGAGGAGGGCAATAGTGGTTTTTGTTAACCAATACCGAAAAAAAGTGCTGCTATCTAGGCAAAAAAAACCTCATGAGTCTATAATGCAAGATCTGACTGTGTGCCACAAAATTTTCTTCAATTTCTATAAAAACAAACGCACGGAGAACCACTTTATACCACTTTTACTTAATATCTAAGGCCAGCAATACCTAAGGCCAGTAATACCTAAGGCCAGCAATACCTGAGGCCAATAATACCTAAGGCCAGCAATACCTGAGGCCAGTAATACCTGAGGCCAGTAATACCTGAGGCCAGTAATAGCTAAAGCCAGTAATACCTGAGGCCAGTAATACCTGAGGCCAGTAATACCTGAGGCCAGTAATAGCTAAGGCCAGCAATACCTAAGGCCAGTAATACCTGAGGCCAGTAATATCTAAGGCCAGCAATACCTGAGGCCAGTAATACCTAAGGCCAGTAATACCAGAGGCCAGTAATACCTGAGGCCAGTAATACCTGAGGCCAGTAATACCTGAGGCCAGTAATACCTAAGGCCATTAATACCTGAGGCCAGTAATACCTAAGGCCAGCAATACCTAAGGCCAGTAATACCTGAGGCCAATAATACCTAAGGCCAGCAATACCTGAGGCCAGTAATACCTGAGGCCAGTAATAGCTAAGGCCAGTAATACCTGAGGCCAGTAATAGCTAAGGCCAGTAATACCTGAGGCCAGTAATACCTAAGGCCAGTAATATCTAAGGCCAGCAATACCTAAGGCCAGTAATATCTAAGGCCAGCAATACCTAAGGCCAGTAATACCTGAGGCCAGTAATACTTGATGCCAGTAATACCTGAGGCCAGTAATATCTAAGGCCAGCAATACCTGAGGCCAGTAATACCTAAGGCCAGTAATACCAGAGGCCAGTAATACCTGAGGCCAGTAATACCTGAGGCCAGTAATACCTAAGGCCAGCAATACCTGAGGCCAGCAATACCTGAGGCCAGTAATACCTGAGGCCAGTAATACCTGAGGCCAGTAATACCTGAGGCCAGTAATAGCTAAGGCCAGTAATAACTGAGGCCAGTAATGGCTAAGGCCAGTAATACCTGAGGCCAGTAATACCTGAGGCCAGTAATATCTAAGGCCAGCAATACCTAAGGCCAGCAATACCTAAGGCCAGCAATACCTAAGGCCAGCAATACCTAAGGCCAACAATACATAAGGCCAGTAATACCTAAGGCCAGTAATACCTGAGGCCAGTAATACCTGAGGCCAGTAATACCTAAGGCCAGTAATACCTGAGGCCAGTAATACTTGAGGCCAGTAATATCTAAGGCCAGTAATACCTGAGGCCAGTAATACTTGAGGCCAGTAATACCTGAGGCCAGTAATACCTAAGGCCAGTAATACCTGAGGCCAGTAATACCTAAGGCCAGTAATACCTGAGGCCAGTAATACTTGAGGCCAGTAATACTTGAGGCCAGTAATACTTGAGGCCAGTAATATCTAAGGCCAGCAATACCTAAGCCCAGTAATACCTAAGGCCAGTAATACTTGAGGCCAATAATACCGAAGTCCAGCAATACCTAAGGCCAGCAATACTTGAGGCCAGTAATACCTAAGGCCAGCAATACCGAAGTCCAGCAATACCGAAGTCCAGCAATACATAAGGCCAGTAATACATAGCTATGTGTAAAGTCTAGAAGTTCTGAAGATATTTATCACAAGTACAGAAGTACCGAATAGTGGACACTACTGCGCATCCATTAACTCCATTACTGCACAGATCTGTGACATTCTGGGAGTGCAGGGTGCGGATCTTGACTTCCTAGCTGTTTCATAAAGCAAAAGTGTAAAGTTTTTAAGGTGTGGTGTTAAGACTTGAAAGGAAAACTTTGTGAAACAACCGAAGATTCATCAGTCAAGCTCCATTATATCTATTGAAGTCCAAATAAAAGCCTCTTCCCTTGTAGACTTGACCTAATTATACCAAATGAATAGTATGATATGTCTCCTTCTCTTGTACTCGTACTGTTCATTCTCAGGGTGGGACGTTTGTGTGCATTGGTGGGGTCTCCCCATGTGCCACACAGTAAGTCTTGCATGGAAGCTAAAATACAAGTATCCCTCGAATTATATCTATGCTTTTTCCAAAATGTTGTGGCTAGGTGCCCTTATTACCCAGCTATTTCCTGCTCGTGCTCTTGGTTTGTGAGGAGGTTAAACATAGGTCAATATCACAGGAATAATCTCATATCTATTACAATATGGATGCACCAAAGGAAATTACAAATAAAAGTAGGTAAATAAGATTGACAAATTACCTCTGGTGATCTGAGTATATTCCTCTTGCAGTTGCAATAACAGTGTTGGGTAATGTAATACCAAGGAGTAGACCACATACATGGACAGTGATGACAGTATTCAGGTCACCAGATTTTCACACTGTTCCACTGCATAGCAAAGACCTGTATTGTGTGTTCACTGGAGTAGCCTGTCCATTGTACCCTGCTATAGAGACATTAAAGGGATAGATCAGATAGTGAAACGTAAGACTTTGTTCTAACCTGTTATTTTCTGACTGTAGTATTTTAGATTCAATTTTCTATACATGATTATGGGGACTGTCATCTTTCCTGTTCTTTTCCTTCGCCCTGTGAAGCGCTTTTACTGATATGCTTTATAGCGCTTTCATGGGCAGCAATAGTCTGGACCCCCACTCACATGGTAGAGTTTTCTAGACCTGTTCTGTGCATGGAGGAGAGGTAACGATACAACGCACAATGCAGTGATAAACAACAAACCTTCTTATGTATGTCACTTTTATAGATTTGGAGAAAAAAGCTCTGGGGTTTTGTACAAATTGGCCATTTAGCATCTCAGTATAAATACACCTGTTCTGTGATGGAATCAGTGGTTTGTTAGAGAACACTAGTGAACAAACAGTATCATGAAGACCAAGGAACTCACCAGACAGGTAAGAGAAAAGCCACACATGTCATTTAATCTTAGTATAAATTCACCTGTTTTGTGAAGGCCTCAGTGGTTTGTTAGAGAACAATAGTGAACAAACAGTATCATGAAGACCAAGGAACTCACCAGATAGGTCAAAGAAAAGCCACACATGTAATTTAGTCTCAGTAAAAATTCACCTGTTCTGTAAAGGCCTCAGTGGTTTGTTAGAGAACACTAGTGACCAAACAGAACAAGGAACTCACCCGACTGGTCAGAGATAAAGTCACACATGGGGGATCAGCCTCTCCTGCTAAAGCAGGAGCCACAGATTCCTAGGTACTCCAGGGATGCAACCACTACAAATCTTATATACACCTTGTGTATGAGCTGTCATTATACCACTTAATATATGGCGGTGTTTGAATATTGTATAATGAGATTTACTTAGACTAGACTTTAGGAATGTGTATTATTGTATAGTGTATAGTACTATATAGTAACTGCATAGTGTTATGTGGCTAATATATAGCACTGATATGCGTGCGGGGTATGATTTGTTACGGTTCGGGGTCACTGAAGTACACCACAAGGCATCACCCAATACCAGACACTTGTACTATTTTTCCATTTACATACATTTTAATAAAAATAAAGTAAACCTAAAACGGCTTAACATATATCAAGGGTTGGCTTGCTCTGAGTCCTTGTATACCTCTGGCTGTTCTGTGTACCTGCGCTATATTTCATGACTTTGACATTTCAGTATGCAAATAACAGGTCTTACCTTCCAGCCATGTCTGTGTGCTCGACAACATTTATTAATATCGTCATAATCTCCCCTTAGAGCCATTTCTTTATGTCAGTCTTTCACCTGCATCACATTCCACCGCCATGAGACAACCGGAGATTCCAGCACAGACATATGGGAGAACTGATGTATACGCTGTCACGGAGATATACAGCTGCGGCTATGTATTCCAGAATCATTTAAGCGATGCCTTCTATTGTGATCACATTGTGTCAAAGAATACATTTTATGTATTCAGAGCCGTAAGTTAAGATGCTGTAAAAATGGAAACTAAGTGGGTTACCTATTACATATGCAAATGGAGTAACTCATAAGCAACGGCAAGTAATATTATCCTATTTATAGATGTAAAGATATGGAGATAAGTTTTCGCCGTCCCTGCAGCAAACACAATGATTTTGCGATCTTCGATACAAAGATGTTCTTGTTGGTAAACCTAAAATTCCTGCCTAGTAACATATTTGTACAATTATAGCTCGTGTCATAGTTTTGCATATCTTAAATATTTGCCGTATTAAATGGAATCTGTATTATCTCGGATATATGATAGCATTGCAGTATATACAGTCCTATGAAAAAGTTTGGGCACCCCTATTAATCTTAATCATTTTTAGTTCTAAATATTTTGGTGTTTGCAACAGCCATTTCAGTTTGATATATCTAATAACTGATGGACACAGTAATATTTCAGGATTGAAATGAGGTTTATTGTACTAACAGAAAATGTGCAATATGCATTAAACCAAAATTTGACCGGTGCAAAAGTATGGGCACCCTTATCATTTTATTGATTTGAATTCCCTTAACTACTTTTTACTGACTTACTGAAGCACAAAATTGGTTTTGTAACCTCAGTGAGCTTTGAACTTCATAGCCAGATGTATCCAATCATAAGAAAAGGTATTTAAGGTGGCCAATTGCAAGTTGATCTCCTATTTGAATCTCCTCTGAAGAGTGGCATCATGGGCTACTCAAAACAACTCTCAAATGATCTGAAAACAAAGATTGTTCAACATAGTTGTTCAGGGGAAGGATACAAAAAGTTGTCTCAGAGATTTAACCTGTCAGTTTCCACTGTGAGGAACATAGTAAGGAAATGGAAGACCACAGGGACAGTTCTTGTTAAGCCCAGAAGTGGCAGGCCAAGAAAAATATCAGAAAGGCAGAGAAGAAGAATGGTGAGAAGAGTCAAGGACAATCCACAGACCACCTCCAAAGAGCTGCAGCATCATCTTGCTGCAGATGGTGTCACTGTGCATCGGTCAACTATACAGCGCACTTTGCACAAATAGAAGCTGTATGGGAGAGTGATGAGAAAGAAGCCGTTTCTGCACGTACGCCACAAATAGAGTTGCCTGAGGTATGAAAAAGCACATTTGGACAAGGCAGCTTCATTTTGGAAACAAAAATTGAGTTGTTTGGTTATAAAAAAAGGCGTTATGCATGGCGTCCAAAAAGAAACAGCATTCCAAGAAAAACACATGCTACCCACTGTAAAATTTGGTGGAGGTTCCATCATGCTTTGGGGCTGTGTGGCCAATTCCGGCATCGGGAATCTTGTTAAAGTTGAGAGTCACATGGATTCCACTCAGTATCAGCAGATTCTTGAGAATAATGTTCAAGAATCAGTGACGAAGTTGAAGTTACGCCGGGGATGGATATTACAGCAAGACAATGATCCAAAACACCGCTCCAAATCCTCAGGCATTCATGCAGAGGAACAATTACAATGTTCTGGAATGGCCATCCCAGTCCCCACACCTGAATATCATTGAACATCTGTGGGATGATTTGAAGCGGGCTGTCCATGCTCGGCGACCATCTAACTTAACTGAACTTGAATTGTTTGTCCAAAATACCTTTATCCAGGATCCAGGAACTGAACTGATTAAAAGCTACAGGAAGCGACTAGAGGCTGTTATCTTTGCAAAAGGAGGATCTACTAAATATTAATGTCACTTTTCTGTTGAGGTGCCCATACTTTTGCACCGGTCAAATTTTGGTTTAATGCATATTGCACATTTTCTGTTAGTACAATAAACCTCATTTCAATCCTGAAATATTACTGTGTCCATCAGTTATTAGATATATCAAACTGAAATGGCTGTTATAAACACCAAAATATTTAGAACTAAAAATGATTAAGATTAATAGGGGTGCCCAAACTTTTTCATAGGACTGTATGTGATCTGATATACCTGCAGTATTGAGATCCTTAGCCCGACCATGGTGGATTCAGAGATACCTTGCATAGCTCCAGGTCAAAGCTCTATGATATGTTATCATTATGTGTTATCACTATATGATGGTAAAATGCAACTAAACTAGTAGCGACATGATCGTATGGAATGCTTTCGTACAAACCAAAAGACATGACACCATAGACGTCTGTCTGAACAAGAATCTAAGGCAACCAGTAGACACCAAGGACGAGTCCTTCAGTGAGTCAATGCATGGAAGACTCTGCAAGTAAAAGAGATCAATTGAGTGGCCATAAATGAACAAAATTATAATTTACTAGCATCTGCCCGTGACTTCGTTCGCGTGTTATTGTTGGCGATGACCTGTGTGTATGTATGCAATCGCTGTTGGTGATGATCCACCTGCGCCCGCGTCTTGGCTCTGCTACAACTCTGCATATGCGCAGTATACCGAGGTGTATGCACAGCTCTGCATATGGGGGGCATACTTTGCTGTGCCTAAGCTCTGCTACATCTGGCAATTTGCCTTCCAGGGGTTTTCGTATGGCCGTGTCTGAGCAGCTTCTGTGGTGGGAAACGCCGAATGGATGGTGCTCAAATTTACTTTAAATTTAAATTGACTTTTCCACGCATCTAGCCACAATGGCACGAGGATGCAGTGCACCGGTATCTCGTCGCGGCATCCTGCGCCTGATTAGGCCCAAACGAATTGGCCTAATCAGAGGGAGTCTCGAGCTGCAGGTAAAAAAAAAGGCTCCCATTGATTCCAATGGGTTCCGTGCGGAAAATGGAACCCATTGAAGTCAATGGGAGGGGTTTTTTTTCCGTGTAGATTCTGATGTGGAATCTGCGTTAGAATCCGCGCCAAAATACTCTGTTTGAATGCCCCCTAATAGAGGTAGAAAGTCTGCTGTTGACTTTCTTTGAAAAACGTTGCGGAAAAAAACGTAATGTGTTTTCGCCATGGTCTTTTCCGCAGCACTTTTCAGCGGTGGCCTCAAGCAGGTCCTGATGCCATCTGTGCAAATCTTTCCTATTACAGCTATCAAAACTTTTGCCACGTATTGAATAGTAAGAGCCTTATCGTCACGCCAGATGGTTCCTACGGACATTCATTCGCAAGATCGAAACCCGCGCATCCCTGAGTAAGATCTGTCAGCGGCATAAATTTACAGATCACTATTATTTCTATTCATTCATTTAGGGCTATTACTATAGGACATTAATTCTGTTATAATTCTCGCTCGGTGACCTGTATTTGGGGCTTCCTAGAAAGTAATTACATCTATTTTGAATTATATATCTGGCCCTCGCACATAGTTGGAGCCACATATTACTCTGTGACATAGATTTTGATTTACATTTCCATTAGTGACATCTACTTGAATTAAATCTCAATACGGAGAGATAGGATAATGTGTGGCGCCACCCTCATGCAGGTGATTAATAATGGACGACAAGTCAAGACTTTGCTGGTGCCATGAGAGTTTAATACACAGTACCTGAAAGTAATGGGGTGATAAGGCGTCTTCTCCATAAACTATAATGTGACATGCAATGATAATCATTATGTTCTATGAGAAATAGACGGCCGGATCCTTCTAAATAGTTCAAGAAGAGAAAACTGCCCATATTAATATAGACATAAACAAAGCAACCTCACTGTGCCCCCCTGTAATGCGGCCAGTGGCGTAACTAGGAATGGCGGGGCCCCGTGGCGAACTTTTGACATGGGGCCCCCCCTCCCCAAACCGATGCCGAAGACCTCGACTGACCCCCTCCTCCGCACTCTATTATGTCCCTTAGTAAGCCCTGAACACAGTATTATCCCCAATAGTGTCCAATGCACACAGTATTAACCCCTATAGTGTCCCCTGCACACACAGTATTAACCCCTATAGTGTCCCCTGCACACACAGTATTATTAACCCCTATAGTGTCCCCTGCACACACAGTATTATTAACCCCTATAGTGTCCCCTGCACACACAGTATTATTAACCCCTATAGTGTCCAATGCACACACAGTATTATTAACCCCTATAGTGCCCCTGCACACACAGTATTATTAACCCCTATAGTGTCCAATGCACACACAGTATTAACCCCTATAGTGTCCAATGCACACACAGTATTAACCCCTATAGTGTCCAATGCACACAGTATTATCCCCCATAGTGTCCCCTGCACACACAGTATTATTAACCCCTATAGTGTCCAATGCACACACAGTATTAACCCCTATAGTGTCCAATGCACACACAGTATTATTAACCCCTATAGTGTCCAATGCACACACAGTATTAGCCCCCATAGTGTCCCCATATGTCCCACTGTGGACACCTATAAACATTTATTATACTCTGGGGTCTGAAAAGACCCCAGAGTATAATAATCGGAGACCCGGGGGATTAAAACCATTAAAAGAACAGAGACAGTTGCTTACCTGTTCCTGTCGGCTGTCCTGTCCGCTCTTGTCCAGCTTTAATGACGTCAGACGTCACATGACCCGGGAAGCTGGCCTGGGTCATGTGACGTCAGAGACGTCAGACACGAATGACGGAGGCCTGGCAGGATCGCGGAGAGGTAAGTAACACTGTTTTTTATGTTACCTTACCCCTCCCGGTGCGCCGATCATTATACTCGGGGGTCTGCAAAGACCCCCAAGTATAATGATAGCCTCTGTGGGCCCCGCGGTGTCACTTGCCGATCCCGGCCCAGCCAGGATCGGCAAGTGAATGGGGCCCGTAACGGACTTTTAAAAAAAAAAAAAAAAAAAACTGCAGCGGTAGCGGCTGTCACCGGGCCCCCTAATGGCCCGGGCCCTGTGGCAGCTGCTACTGCTGCTACCACGGTAGTTACGCCCCTGAATGCGGCCGTCTTGTTCCATTTGTCGTCTGTCCCACCATTATCCAGAATACATAGATGCTCATCATGATATGGAAAGATGTGGCCCATATAAGCCTATTGGTAAGTCTCTGATAGAAGCAATTCCCTCCTCTTCACTATCTAACCCAGACCACCATGATTATATCTCCTGATGACTAAGGCCGGGGCCCCACGGGCCAGATATGCTGCAATTTGCCACGTATCCCATGTCCACTTTGCATTAAAATCCGCGGTTTTGTAAATCGCAGCATGTTAATTATATCAACAGAAATGCCAGCGGCTTTCCCATAATGGTAACAGAAAATCCGTGGAGGAAAACTCTGTGAACTTTCTGTTCAAAGCGCTGCAGGAAGAACCGCGATGCGTTCTCACTGTGGTTTTTTCCTACAGCGCTTTATAGCTGCAGGTCATCCCGTGGGGCCTTACAGGGGGTCTTTTGGCAGTGGATTTTGACGCAGAATCCGCCTCAAAATCTGCTGCCGAAAATGGCTCCCATTGACTTCAATGGGAGCCACTCGCTTCTTTTTTCCGCTAGCAGACAAAAAGAAGCGAGCTGCCCTATCTTGAATCAGCTGCGGTGTCCGCGGCACAAAGCTCCGGCCCATTCGTTTGGGCCTAATCCAGAGCGGACAAGATGCCAGTGCACTTCACCAGTATCCCGTCGCGGCAGCCATGACGGAATGTGTACACGCGGAACTCCTAGCCCTTAGGCTGAGGCCCCACGTTGCGGAAACACAGCTTCTTTGGTTGCAGATTTTGCTGCGTTTTTTTGAGCCAAAGCCAGGAGTGGATTGAGAAGAAGGTAGAACCATAAGAACTTCCTAACGATTTTCCATTCCTTTTGTAGCCATTCTTAGGTTTGGCTCAAAAAACTGCAGCAAAATCTGCAACAACAAAAAAAGCTGTGTTTCAGCAACGTGAGGCCTCAGCCTAAACATACCATTTAGTATCTAAATAGCGGACACTTGAATTCACAGATTCTACTAAACCATATTTAGATAGCCATGTGGCTCCATGCTCAGTTCTGTAGCACCAAGGGGTCTGGTCTAGCAGTTGTATAGACATTACACTATGGTAGTTTTGATCTGATTCCAATCTCAGCCACGCAGTCGCATTCAGATCAATGGTTACATTATTTGTTCTGATATTGTAAAGCAGGAGATTGATCAGTAACCTCAATACTTGTTGTCAGATTCCATACAAAGTCAAATACTTAGACCTTTGAGGTTTAATCTTAGACATTCGGATGCTTATTCTTTTTCTGTAGCTGCGATGAGATGGTTAAAAAAAAATCCGGAGTCGATTTCTGGTGTCATTTCCAGACTGTTGATAAATGACCCCAGCTGAGGGCAGACACAAGCCCTGTGTGGACACAATTTGTGGTCATTAGAAGCTGTTTCTGTTTATGAAGCTCATTTGGCTGCTAATTATGGTTCTCATTAGACCGGGTGTCATTTTAGCATCTGTGTCTGTGAGTTTTGAAAAATGACCCCTTTAGTGCGAATATTCTGCCACCTCTCCGAACGTGCTTTCACCAGATTTGAAGCTCTTGGAAACAGATTTTCAAAACACGTGAGACTTTTATGTTCCGTAATTGGTTAACTTTAACGGGAAAAAAACATGAAAAGCAGAAATCATCTATTTGCACGTGTAAATTATTACAGAGCGGATTTAAGAAGCCATTCCCCTTTATGCCCATTACTTGTCAAAACTTATTTTAAGGTTCACACATCATTTATTTGTTGCAAAATTTACACTGAAATTTCGGAATGTGGTACAGGACAATAAAGTGCAGATATTAGCGGGATCAACAAGATAACTGTATGCTTAGGGCTGGTTCACACCAGTGCTTGTACTCCGTACGGGGAGGCCGTTCCTCTCTCTGCATGAAGAATGAGGTATTGCTGTCCCCCAAATACAGTAAGGTCTAGGTGAGGAACGTGGCACACTAAAACCCAGACATTGTCACATTGGTATGGACCAATCCCAAGTAGTTCCCCATTATTTATATCTGGGATTGGACCATGTTGGCTGTGTATGGCTGAATGCCCTGGAGGACCACCATGTCTTACGAATTTACAAAGCGCTTTTCTCTCTGGATTTTTCATCCTTTCCTAACAGAAATCGAACAGAAACCACACAGAACCCAATTATAGTCTATGGGGTCCGCGGGTTTCCTAAGGTAACTGCATTTTTAACCAGGTTAGGATTAGGATTAGAGATGAGCGAGTAGTACTCGATCAAGTAGGTATTTGATCGAATACTATGGTATTCGAAATACTCGTACTCGATCGAGTACCACTCGCTATTCGAATGTAAAAGTTCGATGCAGAACCAGCATTGATTGGCCGAATGCTATACAGTCAGCCAATCAACGCTGGTTCTTCTCCTACCTTTAGAAGTCTTCTCCGTGCAGCTTCCCCGTGGCGTCTTCCGGCTCTTCATTCACTCTGCCAGGCATCGGGCCTGGGTAGAGCCGACTGCGCATGTCTGCTTGTAGTGCGGGCATGCGCAGTCGGCTCTGCCCAGGTTCGATGCCTGGCAGAGTGAATTCAGAGCCGGAAGATGCCGCAGGGACGCTGCAAGGAGAAGACTTCTCGGAGGATCCAGCCGGACCCTCACTTGTGGACTTGGTAAGTATAATTTGATCGAACATTGCCTACCCCTGAAACGAGCATTTTTCCCCCATAGACTATAATAGGGTTCAATATTCGATTTGAGTAGTCGAATATTGAGGGGCTACTCGAAACGAATATTGAACCTTGAACATTTTACTGTTCGCTCATCTGTAATTAGGATCCCAAGTAGATCCCTGAACGGAAACCCAAACACGGATGTGAACCGGGCCTTAGGGTGCCTTCACACGGAGTTACGCTCCGTGCTTTTTGTCCATTTTACACGTGTAAAAATACATGTGTGAAATGTAGTTAGCCATTGAGTTCAATGGCTTTTTTTTTAACGCGCGTTATACGTGCGTTATACGAAACAAAACATTGAACTCAATGGCTTGCTACATTTTACACGTGTAAAATGTAGCAAAATGCGCGGAGCGTTACTCCGTGTGAAGGCGCCCTTACAGCGAATCAAAGCACTTGAATCCCAAAGGGGTCCCAAAGTCCTTCCCCTCAGAAGTCCAAACATTTTCTTGAAATTACAACAACTTTAATTGTTGAATTATTTAGGAATCTGCAGCAGTGAAGAACATTTTTATAATAGGGCATAAGAAAGATTTGTAAATTTGTTGCACTTTATTGACCCATAGCAGAAAATGGGCATCTATTTGGCATATAAGTCATGGAGCCAGACAAAGAAGCCGCTAAAGAGCACAATGCAATGGTGGTCCCAGCTCAGTTTGGAAAAGAATAATCGGCCTCGTTGCAGAAACGCAGCTTTTTTTGTTGTAGAGTTTGTTGCGTTTTTTTTGCGCCAAAGCCAAGAATAGGTATAAAAGGAATGGGAGATATATAGGAAGTATTTAACGGGACTGAAATTATTGCTAACCTATCCTAAGGCTCTGGCCCAATGGTGCAGGAACGCAGCTTTTTTTTCGTTGCAGATTTTGTTGAGGTTTTTTGAAGCAAAGCCAAGAATGGCTACAAAAGGAATGGGGAATATCTAGGAAGTTCTTATATTTCAACCTTCTGCTCAATCCACTCCTGGCTTTGGCTCAAAAAACCCCAACAAAATCTGCAACAAAAAAAAGGAAAACTCCGCAAACTTTCTATTTAAGCTTCAATGGGAGCGGCTTTACGCGCGCTCCCATTGAAGTGAATGGGAAGTTTTATAGAAGCGCTCGCGTGAAGGACTGGGAATGAGCCGAGCGCTTACGCCGTGTGAAGGGGCCCTTACCAGAGTGGTTGGGTGTTGGGGTCATCATATGGCCATATAAGAGCCATAGTAAGAAACAATATAATGTACAGATAGTAAAGGTAAATCTCTATACACTATTTTATATATGTACAAATATTCTGCGTCTTCTGATCCTCCTCCTCCTTCACACGCGTCATATTTTGTGGGACACAATACACACTTCCAGGAGTGGTTGCACGTTGCGTGAAGCCATATGAGCACGAGTTTAGTTTGGTACAACTACCTATAGCAGCTTTCTCATGTGACAGATGGATAAACAAAGGTGCCCCCACCCCTTACAATAACTAGTCTGTTCCCCTGAAATACCCCGACTGAAATCTCCCTGCTGACCCCTGTGTTCCCAGGTTTAATACTAATAGGCCTATTTTAATAATGATGTTTTTGAAGCAATTTAAAGCTATGAGTGTGTCAGAGCCTTTGTTGATAAAGCACCCTAGAAAACCCCTCTAATAAGATTCCCTGTGACAGCAGACATGTTTCTGGCCTAAAAGAGTGAGTGCTTTGTGTGTTGTAATAACCTGGCGGACAGGCTGTGAAGAATAACAGTGTGTGAGAAATAGGTGGTCCGGGCGCTCTAATCCCCCTTTATATTGCTCTGATCCCCATGGCCACCTGCTACATTAATAGTAAGCTTTATTATCAGGACATCTACATGTATATCTGTATATACTGCTGAAAGAAAAGCAACCATTTGTATCTACAGTACTTGCATCTGATAGGTGAGCCCTTTGCATTGCATTAAAGAAGACCTGTACACGTGTAGTATCAATAATAGGAAACTCCTTAAGGGTGAAGCCCCATGTGAATTTACAGACCCTGCAAAATAGTTAGCGAATCCCATCTACATATGGCAGAAAGGGACGACCTATTGTGCATCAAATTCTAACAAATCATTACGGATCCCATTGACTTTTTATATTAATTCCATCGAGTTCTGGACAGATTTCTGTTTTATCCCCAGAAAATAATATTGCAAAAAGTATTTGTGTTATCAAAAGCCAATGGTAAGTCATTGGAATGGTGCAACTTAATGGGTCAGGGTTGAGCCGATCTTGAGAGTTCAGGATTGATTTTAAAATCCAATTTACGATCATTTTCCAGCTGATCCCAATAGTGAAATTTGCTCAATCGCCGATCGGGATCCGATCTTTCCCGATCCCGTTCGCTCAACCCTAGTCAATGCTTCTCTATGGGAAAAGTCACTTTTAGGGTTGAGCCGATCTTGAGCTTTCAAAATCCAAATTCCGATCATTTTCCATTGGCGATTGTGAAATTTGCTCGATCGCCAATTGGGATTCGATCTTTTCCAATCCCGATCGTTCAACCCTAGTTAGGGTCCTTATACACAGGACAACTGAGTGGACAATAATCATGGACCGACATTTTTAGAAATATTGGTAGATTTGTTGGCAGCCCATTGTTGGCATAAAAGATACGATCACCCAACATACCAGCATTTGGTCATGTATGGTGGTCGCCAGCACCTTTACACAACCATTCCAATGAATGTCTGTTCCTGATATTTGGTTCAGTACTCAGTTGGTGTAAAAGAACCTTGATAAGAAAGTGGGACAATACAATACAATAAAACTAAGGGTCCGTTCACATGGAGGAAAATGGTGAGGAATTTGGTGTGGAATTTCCGCGCTGATAAAAAAAAAAGCCTCCTGTTGACTTCAAAGAAACCCATTGAAGTCAATGTGAGGCTTTTTTTTTTCCACACCAAATTCCACACCAAATTCTTCACCATTTTCCTCTGTGTGAATGGACCCTGGGATCAAACAACGATGCACTAAAAGCAAGATCTGGAACATTTTCACTACCCCTTGCGTTGTCCACATGTACCAATAACTGCAGTGCAACCCTATGTTTGATACCATTGTACCCAATGGTGCTGTCACTATGTCATGAAAGAGCTAGTCTATACATAAGGGGACAGGAATGATATATGTTCCTTTATTTGATACATTTCACTTATGTGTTTTGAGGAACATCCCCTTCCTCAAATTCACAAGCATGCCTTATAGACTTGAGGAAGAAGGTATGCCCCAAGACAATCCAATGTATTTCCGTGTGTCCTTTAAGATGACATTTGTACTTCTGGTCCTCTTACCTGTCCCCTATAACATGCTGATCTATATAACACAGCAGTTCCCCACTTCCGTACCCCATAGTGCGTGCTCATCACATATGGACTAAAGTGGACTGCTTACATTTAGAGCGCATTGTATGCCAAAATCCAGGGACATATTACACAAGGCGCCATCCTCATTTTTTTCTTTGTTTCGAGCCATGAAGGGATAAGCAATGGCTAAGTAACCTCAGCAGTGTGATGTTTTACAGCAGCGGCCCGGATGAGTATGTTATGATATGTTATGGTACTGAGGAAAGAGGATACTATAGTGTTACATGCTCGGGACATAAACACTAACACATGTCGCTCTCGCTGGATCTCCAGTTCACCTTTAAATGCCTCCTTTCACCCTGAGAATTCCTCCAGTAACTAATGTTAACAATTAAAGTTAATTGAATTATTAAAGTCTTTAAATAGGTGTATATGCAGATGGCATCACTGTCGGTACCCGGGGACTGAGGAGGGTATTATGCGATTCTGACTCTACACAGCTCATATAACAATTGTTTTTATTACCCTAATGCACCTAAAATAGAAAAATAAAGCAATTCCAAAGTCTGGACTAGAAAATCTTACCTGTATTATGTATACAGCTCCTCTGCAAAGCAAAGTGTCTGTTATAGTAAACCTTTATTTAAAGATTTTTTTCATATATATATATATATATATATATATATATATATATATATATATATAATTTTTTTAAAAAAAATAAATGCTATATCTTGCAATTCATTCATTCTGGCCACTAGTCACTTACTAATTCTGAAGTTGTTTTCTTTGCAGAAGTAACCTCATTTACATCACAGACAAGACATACCGTATTACAATAGAAGATCACACCCCACATTCACACAATCAAGTTTCATCGAATGTCTTTCTATGATGCAAGGAGTTCCTGGTCCCCAGCGACATACTGCCCCGTACTGATTATAATTTGGGTCAGTATGTCGCTGGGAGGTAGGGGCTACCTACCGTATAGTCCTGGGAGTCAGTCTCCCAGCATACTGTTCAGGCTGGTAAATCTGGGCCAACACACGGATCATTCATGGGAATGCAAGGTAACACCCACAATGAGCCATTATTACATCCCTTATTGACACTAGACGATGTCATGGCTTATCTACTCCTCCTCCATACACAGAACATGTCTACAAAACTTTCCCATAGACCATAATGAGTTGTCTCAACAGATGAGCGAGTAGTACTCGATCGAGTAGGTATTCGATCGAATACTATGGTATTCCAAATACTCGTACTCGATCGATTACCACTCACTATTCGAATGTAAAAGTTTGATGCAGAACCAGCATTGATTGGCCGAATGCTATACAGTCCACCAATCAACGCTGGTTCTTCTCCTACCTTTAGAAATCTTCTCCGTGCAGCTTCCCCGCGACGTCTTCCGGCTCTTCATTCACTCTGCCAGGCATCGGGCCTGGGCAGAGCCGACTGCCCATGTCCACTTGTAGTGCGGGCATGCGCAGTCGGCTCTGCCCAGGCCCGTTGCCTGGCAGAGTGAATTCAGAGCCGGAAGCTACCGCGGGGATGCTGCAAGGAGAAGACTTCTCGGAGGATCCAGCCCGACCCTCACTCGTGGACTTGGTAAGTATAATTTGATTGAATGTTGCCTACCCCTGAAACGAGCATTTCCCCCCATAGACTATGATAGGATTCAATATTTGATTCGAGTAGTCGAATATTGAGGGGCTACTCAAAACGAATATCGAACCTCGAACATTTTACTGTTCGCTCATCTCTAGTTGTCTCCAGTATATTGCTACTTATGGCCACGACTGTACTTTTAAGTACCCTTAGGGGTACTTTGTGCCCATGCAAGAAAAGCGGTTTCACAGCAGAGAGGCTGCATACGAACACCGGTAGTTTGCTTTAAAACCAATTGAAATGAATAGGTTTTTAAACTGACCATATGCAAGCCGTCCACAATCTGGTTTTGTGCAATTTCAGCAGAATCATGGAGGGTGGAGAGCAGGCACATGTGTTAGAAATGCCCCATCCAGTGCACGAGGCCCCGTATGACCATTGGTGTAGGTATATAGTATGTTGTAGTATTAGCCGGGTCATCTACAGGTTGTAACATCATATAAAGAATCGACGGACACAGTCACAATCAGGGACAGGCCTGGTCAGCAACAGTGGACAACAATGCTCAAAGTTTTGGGGGTAAAGTGTAACAAAATCCAAGAATAATCTCAGCAATAAATGGGTTATATGAAGCCGTAGCAGAGGAAACCTACAGTAAGAGAAATAATGGTCAGCCATGTCAGGTTTAGCTATAAGATCGCAGACAGGGCATCAAAGTATTATAACTAACGTCCTATTGAGGCCAACGATCAATATACACAAGGGAATCCATCATTATATTGACCTAGACTACTAGTGAACACTACCCAAGCATCTCAACCTGCTCAGAACAGAGCCTGGGACCGGGCCGCTGCTCAGATAAGTTCAATACACGTAAAAAGAAACCATTGACTCCAACAAAAACCTTTAACATCAGCCATGCCTCCGTTTAACGCCAATTCCTCCTTCCTATGAACCACATGCCAGGAATCCACGTGGCTTAGATATTTTTTGGCATATTAGACAGCTAAAGCCATATATTCCTTAGTAAAACATTGTGGTCCTGCAGAATTGGGGGTCAATAAGAATTAGACACAATGTAGCATGCTCCATTCTTTTGGTTGCAGAAACAATTGACATTCTGCAGATCGTATCCAGCCTTAGTAGTGTAATGTATATTGTAAAGGCTAAAGATATCTTATAATCCAACTCATTTCCAATGTATTACTGTGTGACGTTCTGTGCACTATATCTCATGAGTGTATGGCTCAATAGCAGTTATTACTTTATATATCATACTTCACACACCGCTGACCATGTAGCAAACACATGTCCTGCTGGTTGTTTAATAGAAATCAATGCTGTAATTCCCTCCTGTCTAACCAGTCCGGTTTTTCACATGTACCGTACAAATGCCATAGACTTGCCCTATGGAAACCTGGCCTTATACGTGTTACAAAGTTACGGCAGCAAGCTGCGCCAAATTGAAAATAAATGAGATTGCAGACCGCAAGGATGAAGATGTCCTTGGTAGGTGTGCATTAGTGGTATAACCATGACTATATGACCCGCCGTGCGTAAACAGACCGCGGTGGTGAAATGGGGACGTTTTACAGATCTATGGCCATGGAGGCAGCAAACTTACATATTACTCTAGCCTTGACTTTTGAAGGGTGAACACATAAAGTGACATTTAAAGGTCATACAAATGGTACCTATAAATCCATGTATATATGCACAGCTCACAAACTGGTCATTAAAGGGAACCTGTCACCAGGCAGCATGCTATAGAGCGGGAGGAAGTCAGCAGGCTGATATATACGAGGTTTATAGGGAACGATTCAATATAACTTATATTTTATTCATTACAATCTCAGTTGTTTCTTTGTTACAAAGTCAAGGAGAAGATCCTATCAGTGTTTGACAATCTTCCTTCTATAGCTGTACATATAGCTGTCCGTCACTGATAGGACCGCCCCCTTGACTACATAGCAAAGAAGGAGCAGATCCTTCAATGAATAAATATATTCAATCTTTCCAAACTATATATCAATGCTCAGCTTCCCCTGCTGTATAACACAATGGTCCCCAACCTTTTTTGCACCAGGGATCGGCTTCAATGCAGACCATTTTTGTGTTGCTTAGCAGGACGGGGTGGGGCAAGGGTGGGGCTTTGGTCATGTGGGGGTGGGGTTATAGGCGGGCTCCACCTAAATGTCCGCCTAAATGTTCTGCGGGGTAGCCGTGTGTGACACGAGCATCTGTGCGGATCTGGCGAATCACTAGACACCGAGGCTGGATACATTGCGCTAGGCCACATTGCTATGATAACGTGCAAACTACCAAGTGTGCAGCGTCCTTATCAGCTACAGGACCCCATAATTTACACATTACCATAGTCACGTGGCTTAGCGCTAAGTCTCCAGCTAAAACTGAGGCCAACCCACCGCCCCGCGGCCCAGCAAAAAACACCCAACAGCCGGGTCCTGGTGTCTGGGGACCCCTGGTTTGCCTGCAGATTACACTATAGTTGCCTGGAATCAGGTTTCCTCTAAATTCAGGGGCTACATTACAATATAAGGACACGCTACACGACAATTCAGCGTAACAATGTTACAGTCAATGAGTATAAACATAAATACTGTACATATATAGTTGGCTAAGGCCTGGTTCACATCTGCGTTCAGTAATCTGTTCGGGGAGTCCGCACGGAGACCCGTGAATGGAATACCGAACGCATTAACAAGCGGTGAGCTTATGAAAGCACACGGACCCCATAGACTATAATGGGGTCCGTGTGTTTTCTGCACGGTGTCTGCACCAGAGGAAAGTAGATCATGAAGTACTTTCTTCTCCACATGATTCGTGCGGGCAGCGCGCGGAAAACAAACAGACCCCATTATAGTCTATGGGGTCCATGTGCTTTCATAAGCTCATCGCTTGTCAATCCGTTCGGTGTTCCATTCAGGGGTCTCCCCGAATGGAATACCGAACGCAGAAGTGAACCGGGCCTTAGTTACTGCAATGTCTAAAATCCACCGCTCATGTAGTATACTGAGTCACAATCAGTAAGTCACAATGTCTCGCGTATCTATAGATGTCATTCCGTAGATGGCTGCACTATTTTTACCCTGCAGGACTTACAACTCATTTCCAACTACAAAGAAAAGGTAGACGTGGAAGTGTTGCCTGCAGTGATTATCCCCATGGCGACTGTCATCTTATCAACCTTTAAGAAATCACGATTTTTCCTGAATTCTTGCATTCAAGCCCAAGCAACACTATGAAGTATATCAGTCATAAAGTAGAAGGATTCGCAACCGCCTGCTCTGGGGGAACATTTGTGTGACTGTCCCATTCATCTGAATAGGTTTTGTATCGGAACTGACGCTCATGCTACATTTACATGGATAGGACAGGTTTTCCGTTGCAAAAATTTCTGTACCAACTCAGCCACGTGTGAACAAAGCCTATCGAGTGCACTGCTGGATGTTCCAAGAACTGCGCTGGGAAGGTGCACTGAGTGGTCCTTTGGTCTTGGAATTGGAGTATTTTTAGGTTGGGGTTAAGGGCTAGTTTACGCGGAATCCGCTTCAAAATCCGGTGCCAAAAATGGCTCCCATTGACTTCAATGGGAGACGCTCACTTGTTTTTTCTGCAAGCTAGTAGCTAGTATCTTGCCGTGGATGAATCAGCTGCGGCACGAGGCTCCAACCCATTCATTTGGGCCTAATCTGGAGCAGAATCCCCCGACAGGATGGCAGTGCACTGCACTGGCATCCCGTCGCGGCAGCCATGACAGAACTAGTCCTTTACAGAGCTATGTTGGCCATAATGGTGGTCTCCTTTACTAAAATAAGCATTGTTCTCTTTTCCGTACAAGAAATCACGGTTGTAGCATTCCGGTGGTCGCAATGTTACTCCGTTCGGTTACAGGACAACACTGCAATCCTTGGTTTGTAGGTGGCCAAATTTGCTCCTTGATATATTGGAAGGTACATTGAGGTGGAGTTCCCCTTTAAAAGGGAACTGAAGAGCCCTTTGAATGTGCGTTCCGTTCCATTTCCCCCCACATCCTGATTTGTGTTCCGTAATGATGTACAACGCGCCCAGTGGGACACAGAATCGAGGACAATAGGCCGGATTGTATTTGTTCTCGATATTTTTCCTCTATTTTTTGGACCTCACTCAGCCGGCGGTTGGAATTTATAAAGCGCACCAGCCCTTCGTATCATTACCAGTCAAGTGGTTGCAAACTTTTTACATTAGCACATTTTCGAGGCATTATCGGATCACATAAGAAGCCATTTAAAAAAAATCCTAAGCACAAACACGAGTATTGCTCGCAAATCAAAAAAGAACTGGATGATTTCACATGGCGACCAGAATACAAAAAGGAAAAGCAATCAGCAGGAAAGCCGTCCAAAAGAGACGAGAGATTTATCGTGAAGTGTAGAAGCTGGAAGGCACTCGGGGCAACCATGACTTGGCAGCTAGGGGACATACTTCATCGTGATTGACATGTGACACGGGAGGGGTTAACCTCTTCAGTGCCTGTGGAATGAGAAGCCATAGCGGGCAGTCTACTCCGCACATATGGTTTTATTTCTTTCTTCATGCTTCACTTCCACTTACACCGAGCTAATTTTTACACACTTGCAATGTAACACAGATCTGATTCTATGTCAGGGCGTAACACAGAGCTGATTCACTCCCTAGCTGGTTACACTGAGCCAATTCTCAGAATGTATACATGTATTTTAGTCACAGACTGAAATTGACCTGATTCTCTGCCTTGACAACATTTGGCCCAAGGTCAGTTTAGTAAGCGAACTGGCCAGACCAGCAGAATAGCTGTAGGAGACATTTTCGGCACACATATAAGACAGTTTATAGACACAGATACACATTCTTTAACACTACTGGTTACATTGAACACAAAATGGGGATTTACTATTCCCTCTATGTCAGAAAACTGTGGCAAATTTTTGGTGATGCTTCCCAACTTTCTGTGCCCGGCTCACCACTGATGGCGGCAGATACCAAAGCCCTGCGTGACAAATCCTACTAATATTATAAATGTAAAAAGTTGTATATTTGGATGTTTGTTACTCAATCACGCATAACCAGCACATAGATAGTTTGTAACCTGGATTACAACATAGGCTACTTTTTATCCCTGTAAATGGCATGGCTCCACGACTGTTATGATTATTTTTTAATATATTATGCTAAACTGCAGGACAATTCAGCTAATTGCACTTTGCTGATAAAGCCAGGTCTGTTATCTCTCTATGTAAATACACAGATAACACTGAGTCCATTCTGTACAAGCATCTGCATATTATCTGATTTGCATAAGTGTTCTGGGTACTGTTCAGCCAGAGGAAGGAGGGAGGCAGCGGGCTGAGACACTGAGATGGGAAAACCAATTTAATCCAACTGGGCAATTTCCCAATTTTAAACATGCCGGGAAAACAGAAATCTAATTTGTCTCAAAATTCTCAAAAAATGAGAGCTGTGAAGGTAGCCAGACACTTCTCCTAAAGTGGAGCTGAGGAGGATTGGGCAAGCTAGGTGTCAAGCAACTCTTAGGGCTAGTTCACACGGGGCCAAAGGGGCGGATTTTGACAGCGGAATCCACGTCATAATCCGCCCCTTTACAATGGTGGTCTATGGAGACCACTAGCGTTCTTTTTTCCGCTATCGGCAACTGCCGATAGCGTAAAAGAAGAAGTGAGCTGCCCTTTCTTCAGGTGGAAGCCACGACTCGCTGAGCCGCGGCTTCCGCCTGGCAGCCGCAACCTCCGGCGTTGGCCCATTCATTTGAGCCGACTCCGGGGTGGGGGAAGCCGCGACCGCGACATCGTGGCAGGCGGGTTTTAACCATATTTTGACTTGGCTCCCCGAGTCAAAATATGGTCAAAATCCGCCCCACCACCCTCCGTGTGAAAGAGCCCTTAGAGCAGCTGAAACGCTGGAGCAGATGGACCATCGATGCCTACAACACGCTCATTATATGAATTCCCAGCGAGCTGCTGAGATGCCAAAACAATCACAGGCATGGCATGAGGAACAAGTTCAGCAGCAGGCCAGCTTGAGAGCTGCTAAAACGCCGGAGCAGGCGGATCATCGATGCCAACAACACCCTCGTTATGTGGCGTCCCAGCGAGCTGCTGAGATGTCGGAACAATCACAGGCATGGCTCGAGGAATAAGTTTAGCAGCAGGACAACTTGAGAGCTGCCGAAACGCCGTACCAGGTGAATTTTTCTTATTACTCGCACATTTTTCAATTTTCTCTGCCATGAGTTACTTAGAGGACATGGTCCAGTGGGTGGTCATAACCACTGATTGACAGACCGCCCACTGGACTCCTAAGCATAGTTTCGTAAGAAATCCAATAAATAAACTACAACTTATACCGAAACTTTTTCCACAAAACTCCACAAAACTATACTGTAAATGTTCTCAGCTCTTCCTGCGGTATAAAATGCTGCCTGCACATCAGACACCATGTTCCTCATGACAGGTTCCCTTTAAAGGCTCCTCCGTAAGAGATGGACATATTTATCCTGCAGGTAAACAGCTTCAAAACCTGCCTGGCCCTTTGAAAGCAGCTCGGGGCCATCCTCACTGACCGCCGACACCTCAGCACTATTTTGACCATTGCATATTTGTAGCTACAATGTCATGGGACCTGAAGAAGCAGCGTTGACAGTAAAGAGCGGGCTCTCTGACAGATGTATTACGCAGCAGATAAGTATCAGGGCACCTGCAGTAACATTCTATAGAAAGACCTTAAAGCCTAAAGAAGATTTTGGTTCATAAATCATTCACAACATATAACATATAGCTCAAGAAGTCTGTATAGGTAACGTACATAGCGTGCGGGAACTTGTCCAAGAAAAGTCAAGGAGATTGAGACCTGATAAGCCATACCTCCCAACTTTTGAAGAATTGAAAGAGGGACAAAATGTGCGGCGCGCGTAGAGCGCCGCGGCAAATTTAGCCCCACCCACTTTTGTGTTGACTCCACCCACTCGTTAATTTTTCATGTGCCCGCACACAGTATAATCCTTCTACAGTCACCCGTAAATTATATGTCCCCCCTCTATCTCTCCCCCAGTTTCATATACACCCTTCATCTGCCCCCATTTTCATGTCCCCCTTCCATCTCTGCCCTCAGATTCATGTCCCCACATCTCTGCCCCCAGTTTCATGTCCCCTCCATCTCTGCCCCCAGATTCATGTCCCTCCATCTCTGCCCTCAGATTCATGTCCCCCCTCCATCTCTGCCCCCAGATTCATGTCCCCCCATCTCTGCCCCCAGATTCATGTCCCCTCCATCTTTGTCCCCAGATTCATGTCCCTCCATCTCTGCCCCCAGATTCATGTCCCCCATCTCTGCCCCCAGATTCATGTCCCTCCATCTCTTCCCCCAGATTCATGTCCCCCATCTCTTCCCCCAGATTCATGTCTCCACATCTCTGCCCCCAGATTCATGTCCTCTCCATCTCTGCCCCCAGATTCATGTCCCCACATCTCTGCCCCCAGTGTCATGCCATCCTCTCCTTCATCTGCCCCCAGATTCACGTTCCACCTCCACATTAAACTTACCTTCTCCTCCGCTCCCTCGCTTCTCTCTGCGCACCTCTCTCGCTGACACATATGCGGCTGAAGCGAGGAGCTGACCTGTGTCAGCTCCTTGCTTCAGCCGCATATGTGTTCAACTCAGATCTGCGCTCTGGACGCAGATCTGAGTTGAAATCGGGACATACCTCCCTCCAACCGGGACCGCGGGACATGTCACCCAAATCGTGAATGTCCCGCGGAAATCGGGACGGTTGGGAGGTATGGATAAGCACAGAAATCATCTTCTTCCATCATCAGTATTATCTACCTACCTACCTACCAGTCAGTGGCGTAACTACACATTTTGCAAAGACCCCAAAATGTCACCAAAAATATAAAAAAAATTAAGATTGAAGATAAAATAACCTCAGCAGTATGGCATTGAAATACAGAAGCAGTATTAGCACATGGTTGATTGTGTCAGCCACAACCTGTAGAACAATGTAAGGGCTTCCTTCTTCCTTATCTTTCTGTCTTGTGTTGATAGAAGTCTGAATAGATTAAGGATGATTAGAATGGGATGAAATTCAGAAGATCTTTGGTGTCCGTTCATCTTTAAACACCAGATAAGCTTGCTTATAGAAATAATTTTCATAGATTCTGAACTAACTGGAGTATAAACTTCAAGTTGATCTTAATGTTCATCGGAATATTCACAATTGTTCAGATTTTAACAAAACCAAACTAATGCCAATTCGTTCTGGAATAAAAAGACCCCAGAGTATAATAATCGGAGACCCGGGTGAATAAAAACATAAAAAATTACTGTTTCTTACCTGTCCCCGGCTCCTACGCTGTCTTGTCCACTACCGTCCTTGTTCTATGACGTTGGACGTCACATGACCCGGGAAGCAGGACGGGTTCATGTGACGTCAGACAAGAAGGAAGGAGGTCTGGCAGGATCGTGGAGAGGTAAGTAATAGAGATGAGCGAACACTAAAATGTTCGAGGTTCGAAATTCGATTCGAACAGCCGCTCACTGTTCGAGTGTTCGAATGGGTTTCGAACCCCATTATAGTCTATGGGGAACATAAACTCGTTAAGGGGGAAACCCAAATTCGTGTCTGGAGGGTCACCAAGTCCACTATGACACCCCAGGAAATGATACCAACACCCTGGAATGACACTGGGACAGCAGGGGAAGCATGTCTGGGGGCATAAAAGTCACTTTATTTCATGGAAATCCCTGTCAGTTTGCGATTTTCGCAAGCTAACTTTTCCCCATAGAAATGCATTGGCCAGCGCTGATTGGCCAGAGTACGGAACTCGACCAATCAGCGCTGGCTCTGCTGGAGGAGGCGGAGTCTAAGATAGCTCCACACCAGTCTCCATTCAGGTCCGACCTTAGACTCCGCCTCCTCCGGCAGAGCCAGCGCTGATTGGCCGAAGGCTGGCCAATGCATTCCTATGCGAATGCAGACTTAGCAGTGCTGAGTCAGTTTTGCTCAACTACACATCTGATGCACACTCGGCACTGCTACATCAGATGTAGCAATCTGATGTAGCAGAGCCGAGGGTGCACTAGAACCCCTGTGCAAACTCAGTTCACGCTAATAGAATGCATTGGCCAGCGCTGATTGGCCAATGCATTCTATTAGCCCGATGAAGTAGAGCTGAATGTGTGTGCTAAGCACACACATTCAGCACTGCTTCATCAAGCCAATACAATGCATTAGCCAGTGCTGATTGGCCAGAGTACGGAATTCGGCCAATCAGCGCTGGCTCTGCTGGAGGAGGCGGAGTCTAAGGTCGGACCTGAATGGAGACTGGTGTGGAGCGATCTTAGACTCCGCCTCCTCCAGCAGAGCCAGCGCTGATTGGCCGAATTCCGTACTCTGGCCAATCAGCACTGGCTAATGCATTGTATTGGCGTGATGAAGCAGTGCTGAATGTGTGTGCTTAGCACACACATTCAGCTCTACTTCATCGGGCTAATAGAATGCATTGGCCAGCGCTGATTGGCCGAATTCCGTACTCTGGCCAATCAGTGCTGGCCAATGCATTCTATTAGCTTGATGAAGCAGAGTGTGCACAAGGGTTCAAGCGCACCCTCGGCTCTGATGTAGCAGAGCCGAGGCTGCACAAGGGTTCAAGCGCACCCTCGGCTCTGATGTAGGAGAGCCGAGGGTGCACTTGAACCCTTGTGCAGCCTCGGCTCTGCTACATCAGAGCCGAGGGTGCGCTTGAACCCTTGTGCACACTCTGCTTCATCAAGCTAATAGAATGCATTGGCCAGCGCTGATTGGCCAATGTATTCTATTAGCCTGATGAAGTAGAGCTGAATGTGTGTGCTAAGCACACACATTCAGCTCTACTTCATCGGGCTAATAGAATGCATTGGCCAGCGCTGATTGGCCAGAGTACGGAACTCGACCAATCAGCGCTGGCTCTGCTGGAGGAGGCGGAGTCTAAGATCGCTCCACACCAGTCTCCATTCAGGTCCGACCTTAGACTCCGCCTCCTCCAGCAGAGCCAGCGCTGATTGGCCGAATTCCGTACTCTGGCCAATCAGCACTGGCTAATGCATTGTATTGGCGTGATGAAGCAGTGCTGAATGTGTGTGCTTAGCACACACATTCAGCTCTACTTCATCGGGCTAATAGAATGCATTGGCCAATCAGCGCTGGCCAATGCATTCTATTAGCGTGAACTGAGTTTGCACAGGGGTTCTAGTGCACCCTCGGCTCTGCTACATCAGATTGCTACATCTGATGTAGCAGTGCCGAGTGTGCATCAGATGTGTAGTTGAGCAAAACTGACTCAGCACTGCTAAGTCTCTGCATTCGCATAGGAATGCATTGGCCAGCCTTCGGCCAATCAGCGCTGGCTCTGCCGGAGGAGGCGGAGTCTAAGGTCGGACCTGAATGGAGACTGGTGTGGAGCGATCTTAGACTCCGCCTCCTCCAGCAGAGCCAGCGCTGATTGGTCGAGTTCCGTACTCTGGCCAATCAGCGCTGGCCAATGCATTCTATTAGCCCGATGAAGTAGAGCTGAATGTGTGTGCTTAGCACACACATTCAGCTCTACTTCATCAGGCTAATAGAATACATTGGCCAATCAGCGCTGGCCAATGCATTCTATTAGCTTGATGAAGCAGAGTGTGCACAAGGGTTCAAGCGCACCCTCGGCTCTGATGTAGCAGAGCTGAGGGTGCACAAGGGTTCAAGTGCACCCTCGGCTCTCCTACATCAGAGCCGAGGGTGCGCTTGAACCCTTGTGCAGCCTCGGCTCTGCTACATCAGAGCCGAGGGTGCGCTTGAACCCTTGTGCACACTCTGCTTCATCAAGCTAATAGAATGCATTGGCCAGCACTGATTGGCCAGAGTACGGAATTCGGCCAATCAGCGCTGGCCAATGCATCCCTATGGGAAAAAGTTTATCTCACAAAAATCACAATTACACACCCGATAGAGCCCCAAAAAGTTATTTTTAATAACATTCCCCCCTAAATAATGGTTATCCCTAGCTATCCCTGCCTGTACAGCTATCCCTGTCTCATAGTCACAAAGTTCACATTCTCATATGACCCGGATTTGAAATCCACTATTCGTCTAAAATGGAGGTCACCTGATTTCGGCAGCCAATGACTTTTTCCAATTTTTTTCAATGCCCCCAGTGTCGTAGTTCCTGTCCCACCTCCCCTGCGCTGTTATTGGTGCAAAAAAGGCGCCAGGGAAGGTGGGAGGGGAATCGAATTTTGGCGCACTTTACCACGTGGTGTTCGATTCGATTCGAACATGGCGAACACCCTGATATCCGATCGAACATGTGTTCGATAGAACACTGTTCGCTCATCTCTAGTAAGTAACAGTGTTTGTTACGTTCCCTTACCGCTCCCGGTCCCCCAATCATTATACTCGGGGGTCTGCAAAGACCCCCCGAGTATAATGATAGCAGCGGTAGCGGCTGTCACCAGGCCCCTAATGTCCCGGGCCCTGTGGCAGCTGCCTCTGCTGCTATGCCGGTAGTTACGCCCCTGGACCCTGGCCTTAAGGGTTTCTTTGGGCAAGAGTTTAATTTTTTTTTCATTAAATACGTACAGCCTCCTGCTAATAGCAAAATGCTGATTTCACCTGCGCAAATCTAAAAAAAAAAATAACAACATAAAGTACATCTCAGGCCTTGTGCACATCTGCGTTGGTATTCCATCCGTATGAGGACCTCCCGGAACAGAATACCGAATGCAACTGCAAGCGGTGTGCCAGTGAAAGCACACGGACCCCATAGACTATAATGGGGTCCATGTGCTTGCCTCCAGATCTCTGCAGGGATCATGTGGACAGGAAAGTAGTTCACAATCTACTTTCTTGCTCGCATGGTTCG
This sequence comes from Leptodactylus fuscus, assembly GCF_031893055.1. Taxonomy (NCBI): domain Eukaryota; kingdom Metazoa; phylum Chordata; class Amphibia; order Anura; family Leptodactylidae; genus Leptodactylus; species Leptodactylus fuscus. The sequence continues at coordinate 15,177,464 of NC_134275.1, read as the reverse complement.
TGCGGGCAGCGCGCGGCAAACACATGGACCCCATTATAGTCTATGGGGTCCGTGTGCTTTTACTGCATTCCGCTTGCCAATACTGAATGCAGATGAGAATGAAGGGTCAGGAGGACAATTGGTAAATGCATATTATAGGTGTAAGACATTCAGTCAATGTACCTAGGCCTTAATGTTTATATTCTCCTACCGAGCCCATTAACGACATCCACAAGGACCCAACTATCGCTAGCCATAGTCCCCTCATTACAACACTCTGTACCCAAGAAGGCAAACACTTTTTGCAATGTTCCTGTAACAACAACCGCAGCCTGTTCTTAACCACAACCACAAAGACATAAATGGGAATCTAGTTTAATGGCTGTGGACAGGGCCGGCTCGCTGCGCCATAATACTCGTGCGGCTTACAAAAGCCTGTAAATCCCGTGTATATAATGATACATTGTTAGTGGCTGCTCTGTTTAAACACTGTCTCAATGTGATCTTACATACAGAGATACTTCTGCAAATAAACAACCGACACAGGGGTTTTGTATACTCATCACCTAGACTCCGCCCTCTTTTAAGAAAACACGCTACAGTAAAAACAGTGAAGGGTAAGGGTGTGAATAGCATGTGTCCATACAGACAGCCATTGTTACTCTGTCTATTTATACACTGTCTGTAGATACATTATCCCCACACAATGAGCTCACATAAATAAACAATCTGCTCCACTAAGGAGCGTACAGGGCGTATAAGACAGATCCCACATACAAGAATTAGGCAATCACAGCAAGTCAATGACCCAAGGAATCCCGGTGACAACTCTCATGCCTACTGGACTTGGCACTTGTCAAGGATGACTCATATGAAAACTTTGCTGCGCGGCATTGAATGCAGAAGCAAAATGAACACGTGCCCGTCTGTATGCGCCACAACAAATCCTGCAGAACAATGAAAGTGCTTCCTTCTTCCTTACCTCTCTGTCTTCTGTTGATAGAAGTCTGGATACAAGATGTATGTTCGGTTTAAAGCAGTAAAATAAATGAAATATAATATTTCTGATCACGTTATAGTCCACGAGTGTAGGGTGGAGCCGATCTTGAGATTTCAGATCGTTTTTCAAATCCGATTTTCAATCATTTTCCAGCCGTAAAGTTTGCTCGATCGTCGATCGGGATCCGATCTTTCCTGATCCTGATCGATCAACCCTTCTAGAAGACTGTGTATCTGGTATTCAGCTATAAGATTGTATCAAGAAAGCAATAATTGTCTTCAGTCTCTACATCCATACAGTAAATAGCTAATACATCCAGTGCCCCATAATATGCCCATACAGTCATTATAGGCTATGGGGATCCGTGTGCTTTTACTGCACAGAGCTTGCAATTGCGTTTGCTATTCCGTTCGGGGGTCCCCATGCGTAGTCCCCTGGACGGAATACCAACGCATATGTGAACCAACCTTAAGGCAGTTTGCCGTATTAATAAGACTGGGTACAGATCTGTGTTTGGAGACTGTGCAGCCAAAAATGGGACAAAAAAGTTTAATATTGAAAGAACAAACACTGACCCTTGGCATTCACTCTTTTAGCTTTCTGTTCGTTCATTGTTGTGCAGAACAACGGACTCATCGGCATAGATGAACATAGCATAAATCTGCCCCAGATTACAGTGTTTGCAGAATCTTATTGAGAAGAAACAACATATAAAGTAATTGAAAGGAAAATCGTCCTCCTGTCCTTCTGTCTTTATCAATCCTATCAATGTATCAGGGCTCTGAAGTGTCTATTTCTACATGACAGAGTAGAGTATTGTGCTATCCTATTCTAGGTATCAAAGATCTACAGAAACATGGAAAACAAGCATGTACAATTCATGATCTGCCGCACATATACATAATATAAAATATTCTGTATATTATGTGTTAATATGTAACAACTTCCAAGAAAAACCCAAATATTTACCTCTAAGTGCTACATAGTATCTGACCGATGCTACAAATGGATTGCCCTATTGTACGGGTGGGTAAATCGATTTGAAGCTTTAGCCATAAAGTATTTGGAGAAGGTTTCCTACAGCTCGGCCTTTGCTCGCATTCTTCTCTTATTAGGTCAGTAGTCTTTGAGGATGGATTGTTCTGCTATACTTGATTCTATACTTTCTAAATGTTCTTGATACATTCATTTTATGATGGCACGTCTTGTACGGTTTGTAAAGATTGGACTCAGCTGTACGGAGTATCCAGTGTTTACACATCGTCGCCGCGTCCTCCATATAGGTCTGCAGTTTCGCCTAGAGGCTGTCTAGCGCTGCCTTATTTCGGTCATTATGCTAATGGATACCAGAAGATTTTAGACACACATAAAAGGTTAGTGGCATGAAAACAACACATTATTGCTAACATTTTCTGTAAATTTGCTTATGTTTATTGAACAAAGACTTGAGGGGTCTAACGGTATTTGTATGGGCGGCACTGATGTTATCGAAAGGGCCGTAACACTGTTGTCTGCTCTTATTTATGTATTGAGGTTACTTATACATCCTCTAGATGAATGTAACATACAGCAATATAGTCGGTATATAGCACGTAGCGGTAACCTTATGTCGCCCATACATGTAGTAGGAACCTCGGGACAAAACTTTATAATAATATTGATATATTCTATTAACATCAGATAGATGCACCGCAGATAGATAGGTTAAGTTACAACAAATACTTAGGGCTGAGCCGATCTTGAAATTTCAGGATCATTTTTAAAATCCAATCTTCGATCATTTTCCAGCCAATCGCGATCTGCTCTTTCCCGATCCCGATCGATCAACCCTACTAATGATAAATACATGAATAGGGTTGAGCCGATCTTGAGATAACTCCCGACCTCGATCCCGCCGGTAAAGATCGGGATCGGAATTCCGATGCGATCGTGAAATTTACTCGATCTTTTCCAATCCCGATCGCTCAACCCTATAAATGTATGTCAAACACATTTCTCTTTGTGCTTAGCCCCCACAATAGCCTAGCACATCTTGTTTAGTAGAGATTTTCAGCTTGTGCTCACTGTGATCAGCAATTTACTTATCATGATAGACAGGATTACAATGAAAGTTAACACCTCTATTATAAGGCTGATCACAATCACATCCATGACCACAACAGAAACCAATGGCGCACATTTACTAATAAAGTCTAATTTTAGTCTTACACATTTTATATTCAGTTATATAAGACAGTCCCTAGCCGTACAATAGAGGTGTTATCTTTCATTGTAATACTGTCTGTAATGATAGCAAAAAATGCAGAGAGAAAAGCGCTGCTTGCAGGACTTTTCTCTCCACATTTACCATGCGGAAAGGGGAATGGAATCCCCGAATGTAGAACAAGCAATGGTGTGAACCCAGCGTAGCACATAGCACAACAGGAGCAGGGGCCAGCAATAATACCGTCACATGTAGCCCCCTACACAGCATGTGCAGTTACAATCATTTCACCCCTGTACCTCCAGCCTTCTGTGGTTTTGTGTATTTCCTGCTACTAGGGAGAGTCCTAGCACTGGTCTTGTAAGATGTATGGTGTTTATGTGCACAGAAATCCATGTATTTAATCTTAAAAGATCCGTATCAAAATGTAGACGATGCATGATAACACAAGCTCATATGTACAGTCTAATATACACTCAATATGCAACATTATGCAACATTACATATATTGGTATTTAGATTTTGTGTGAGTTTAGCACTGCACGTTTTTTGGGGATTATGCAAAACTCAAGTCAAGCGATAGTCATGCTCTTAGGCTACAGTCATACGATGGAAGTCAGCTGTGAAGATTTAGACTAGATTCGCAAGACAGTGTGACGTCCATTTTTTTAACTGGCGTCATGGCAGCATTGCCCTTCGGGTGTAAGACGACCATGAACAATGGACATTTTCCATGGCCATTTTGCACCTCAGTCATGTGAAAGCAGTCTCACGTCTCATGCACATGACCAGTGGCGGATCCAAAATTGTGGAAAAAAGTACAGTACCATTCATTTCTATGGGCCCAGACACACAATTTTTGCAAATTATGAAGCGTGACCTATTTTTGTTTGTAGGGTATGTATATGACATACTGATGCAAGGTGGACTTGTTTTTTAGTGGATTGCAGATCAGTATTTGCAAGCCGTAAATCCACTAAAAAGGGCTTACTGATTCCGTGCCTTGGAAAACCCCTAAACAGCTTCCAAGGAGCCCTGGCCTTCTCCGAACTCTAGTCAGCAAGCCCTGCTCTGGACATTAAGATTAGTACAAGGAATCTCTCTTTAACAACAGCCTTGGTTTTTGGAATATGTCAGCACCACAGGCGGCCCAGACTATAAAATAATAGTACTGCCTTCTAAGCTGGCACACGCTGTCAATGTTCATGGGGACGACCTGGCATCTTTAAGGAAAGCATCCCGATGCGCTGTCAGATATCGAAGCAAGAGTTAATAGAGGCTTGACACGCAACAAGAAGAAGAACAACAAGCTGATTTTCGTCTCTGTGACACTGAACAATATCGGAGGAAATACATTTATTTTCTGCCTGTTATGTTTTAAAGATTGCAGGCGTTCTGCCCTTCGCTGGTAATGATCTGTCCTCATGCGCAGTCACTGCCTTCTTCTTCCACACCACAAGGCCCAGCTGGTGAACATGCACACAAGACTGGGCTCCAAGACCAAATTAGCCTGAATTCCAGTTTTATATATGTCCCAGATTAAACTTAAACTGGCGCTCTGGTTACTCCAGCTATGCTTTGTGTTAAGACGTGTTGCACACAAATGTCATAGTTATACTCAAGATCATTCTAAAGTTTATTTGGATGAGGTGCCTGCTGATATTCGCTAAAGCTATACAATGCCGTCCTAGCCCCAGGCCTTGGCCTGTTGTAACCTGGCGGATTTCCCTGGGATATGTTAATGGGAGCACATGGTGCCTGTACAAACACAGACTTTATTACGCACTATAAAACTTGTTACTATATTGGCAGCCTGACACCTGCAGTTATAGGAAAAGCCCTTGCAGGAGTGGGATGCCGATTAGCTATATATACACATCCACCAGTCCGTCCCAGGCAAGAGGCGAGCTAAATTAACCCTGCCAATAGAATGACTTAGCATGCACCAAATGATCTACTTTGCTTCTAACTGTGAAGATTATTATTACAAATCATGTTATTATTGCTCTATTGAGAATTGTTCTTACTGTTATACGTGCTGGAGTATGAATAAGTGGCTGGCCGAAATAAAGGAAAAAAGTATAGCATAAGAGGTGCAGCTTGGTGGCGCTTGTAGGGTCTCCAGCCAAGGGGCGACCTCAAAAAGACCATGAATTTTAACAACTGTCCCAGTTGCAATGGAAAGTCGGTGTTATCCCATCTGTCGCTGAGGACACCTTGGTATGACACCCGTTCCCCTCCCCCACCAGCACGTGTCAAACCCCCTTATTTTCCTGTAGATTGCAGTTATTAAACCTCAAATTATCACCCAATTAGTAATCAGTGGTCTGGCTGACTTTGCTGTGCGTTGGCAAGACTGTGACTGACACACAGCTGAGAAGGAGCCTGCCGGACCCCCACCTCCCCTATTAACCTTACAGACTAATACGCTTGTTTTTCCCCTGACAGCCATACTAATTACCCTCCTGAAAGCAAACATAAAAAATCAGACAACCCCATTTTCCTCAAATTACTTTCAGATTTATGGGGTTCTCTGATAGTATTTTTTTGCCCACACCATTCTCAACTAAACACAAAATGAGCACTGACAGAGCATTTATCTAACCTTAGTCCCCAAAATAGCAGCTTTCTGCTCAGGGGTGCGAATAATGTGGGAACGGTAAAGGAGGAAGAGATTGGAAACACATCTAGGGAACGGTGCAGAGCCTGAGCACCATAGCTCATAGATAAATGCATGCTCAGATTGTTATACTGATGGATTATTACATTTTATTAGGCTTCTCTGTAGTGGTCCCATTGTGGTAAAGTACACTTGGAATGGGAATGATAACCAAACCAGGGAGGACATTGGTAGTTTTTTTCATTTCAGCGCAACCGAAGCCCTGTTAGCTTTAGTGACCGTACAACGTAGATTCGGAAACAGCAGAGTCCAGCGCCATTTCACAAGCTATGGTGTATGCACATTAAAAATAAGGCTGGGGCCCCATGTGGCGTTAACGTAAACCAAACCAACATGGACATTGGTAGTTTTTTTCATTTCAGCACAACTGAGCCCTGTTATCATTAGTGACCGTATAATGTAGATGGTGAAACAGCAGAGCCCAGCGCCATTTCACAAGCTATAGTGTATGCACATTAAAATATAGGCTGGGGCCCCATGTGGCTTACATGTAAACCCAACCAACATGGACATTGGTAGTTTTTTTTAGTGAAACTGAAGCCCTGTTATTTTTAGTGACTGTATAATGTGGATAGTGAAACAGCAGAGCACAGTGCCATTTCCCAAGCGAAAATCACAGCATGTCAATTATACCTACTGGTATCCGCTCTGGTTCAACTGCTACATTGAAACCCAGCTTTAGGCTAAGGCCCCGTGGCAGCAACGCATTGTGGTTCTTCTCGCAGAACTTTAAACAGAAAGTTCACCGAGTTTTCCTCCGTGGACTTTCGGTTACAGTTATATCTACAGGAAAGCCGCCTGCATTTCCACAGATATAATTGATATGCTGTGATTACCAAAACCAAGCCAGTTTTGGAAATCATGACGTATCTACACCATGGTTTTTACCACAAAGTGGTCCTGGGATTCTCTAGAATCCTATCCATTTTGCTTCCACTGTAAAAGTGCAATTTTTCCTGTGGTCAAATCGAGGCGTTTATGCCATGTGGGGCCCTGGCTTTAAAGTGGATTATCAAAGAGAGAAGAATTGGGAAGTTGGATTCGCACAGTAATTTGGTGACTGCTTACTCTCCTTTCCTCATAGAGAACACATATATAAGTTGCCTAACATGGATGAGTACGGGGATTTGGAAGCGATAGCTATCAGCTGAACCAGTACTGGACTAACAACGACCTGAGTCTATAGTAAACTATGCAATACATGACAAGATGTGGCTTGGGAGTCATGGATCCTGCTGACTCTTCAATCCTACGACAACCAAGCTCCCAATATTCAGTGATTCAGTCCCAGGTTCTGTGCAGTGCTTTGGAACGCAACACATTGACCTTGATAAGATAGATCCATCATAGACCAACTGCTCAACTTCTCCCCTTCCTATAGCTAAATCTGAGGGGCTTCATATTTCCTGCTCAAACGGAAGTTTCTAAAGGGCACTTATAAGGGATGGGGGCGATGAGAACCTCCATTATTTGGAACAATTTAGAGATTGATACTAATGATATGAGAAATACTTCTAATGCAAAATGGGGTAATTCTGCAACAAAAAAATGGAGACCAGTAACAAGGCCGCCTGTGACACATACATGATATATAGTGTGCAAAGGAAAGCGACTGTCTTTGCTTTACAAAAATTAATGTTTTATGAGCAGGAAGCGACAGCGGAGTCAGGCAGGAATTTATATGAAGCTGAAGTTACTCAATGCGTGAGACTGAAAGGAGAGCATGGGATTTAGGCCCCTATGGGGCACCCCATATTAATCAGACGACAGAATGCATGTTTGCATATGGAGAGCCTACAGAGGTGTCCTACATCGCCGCGTAAGCTCTACTACATCGGGCAATTGTGATTACAGGGGTTATGTGACTGTCTGAGCAGCTTCTGTGTTACAAACAGCTGAACGGATACTGAAATGTGCCAAAGTTCTCCTCCCTCCCCCATCAGAGGCAGAACACATTCCCTGTCATAATCGCTGAAACTCTACACCCGATATACTCCTCTTGCCCACACAGCCTGCATGTTCTATAGTCTCCTGATCTTCCATGGGACTCCATTTTCTTCAGCTTTCACACTGTCCAGTTTCATCCTATATATCTCCGCCCACAAAATAGTGTATAGCTCCGCCCACTGCCTAGCATGATCCTATCCTAGAATGGCTCAAGGACCTGTGATGATGTCATCACAGGTCCTTTAGTGTTGTGTGAACCTAAATTCCTTCATTGCGGTCGTGTAATGACGTGTTTTACTGGGATAAAAAAGTTGCCTATGTTTTAATCGGGGTTCCTATCTATGTATGTGGCAAATTTCATGCAAATCCGTTCAGCTGTTTTTGCGGGATTGAGGAACAAACATCCATTTATAATATTAGTAGGATAGGATAGTGTGATATATATATATATATACATATATATATATATATATATATATATATATATATATATATATATATATTGTGAAGAACAATGCATCTCTTCACATTCCCTCCAGTAATTGTTGATAGAATTGCTGTCAGGACTATGTGTTTAATTGGAGGAATTTAATTATTCAGAATCTCAATGTGTTGGTGGAAAGTCTTGGCACAGTCCACATCTTCTATGTCTGACAAAAATAGTTCCTGTCGAAACATTAATTGCCGGGGTCACAAGCCCTTTATTATAATAGTGTCATTAGGATGTCATTTGTGCATTTATGTTCTCTGTTAGTAAACCACTGGCATCTTAATCTGAAAATGATTCAAGACTGTCAGCTGCCAAACTATGAAACAAAAGAGCTATAGGAAATAGACGATGTGGTATGCTGCGATGGGAAAACAACTGGAACGTACTACTAATGTGCAGCAAGACAAAACTACTGGGCATACCAACTCACACATGACTTGTCTCATTGGGTAAGTGGCATGAGGTTTCATGAAAACAGGTTTGTAGAAGCCAAGGGGCTTAGTGTGGTCGTAGTGCTCATGTCTCTGCAGGTGCTATGTTGCAACATTTGGTTTGCTATGTAGGGACCTACTGTAAACCCCACACTTTGTATAAATGAATAGTGTGGGGGTGGTAGCTCGGTAGAAGCAGTGGTGCAGACCCAAACAGTCAAGACAGGGACACAAAATGTGCAGAAAACTAAATAAACCTTGATTTCAGGCACAAAATGAGCAAAACAAAATACAGCCTTAACTTCAGGCAAAAACAAAATAAAATCCTGCTCGTCTGAGCAACTAACTAAACAGAATGGATAACCTAACTATACATGTGGCTGACTACCAGCCACACAAACAAAACAAGCACAACTTTGTCTCACCGGACTCAGGGTTACAGGACAGACCCATACATCTCCTTTCACTCCATGGATCTGCATTGGAGTGCAGGATCTGCAGCCTTTTTCTGGCCCAGTAATGAGTCAAGGACTCAAACCTGGAGCTGAGGTTTATTCAAGATCCCACATAAGTTAAAAATCCTGAGGGAGATATAGCGAGATTCCAGCACCCTGCCTGTCACCTTCTCACAATAGTAAAAACGCCTCCTTTCCACTTCCACCTTTCTCTCTCCTCCATTTCCTAATCTGACCCAGGGGTGAACCTACCCCTTTCGCCGCCCGAGGCGAACTACAGAAAGCCGCCCCCCCCCCCCCCCGGGAGGAGGGGGCGGAGCGGAGGGGGCGTAGCGGATCGAAGGGGGCGTGATGGATCAAAGGAGGCGGGGCTTAGTTCGCAGGCAGAGAGCAGGCACGGAGAGGACCTGCTCTCTGCCTGAGCGTGAGGGGAGGCTGCTGGAGCAGCGCTGCTCCAGTGGCCTCCCCAAACCACCACTCGGTGCTAAGCCAGTCCAGGACAGCTTGTCCTGGACTGGCTTAGGTAATCAAAAATGCCGCCCTCCCTGGGGTCCTGACATAGCGCTGCCTCATGGGAGGTGCGGCGCTGATCTGACCATTCACTCTGATTTAATCTTGGGAGACTAGACTAGGTCTATGGAGGTGGGGGAGGGGGACTATTGGAATAAAGCAGTGAAACCTAGAGAGATGTCTGACTCCCCCAGTTATATTTATACTGCTCAGTACTGCTGTATAATGTCCTCCATGCTGCTGCTGCCTCTGAGGATGTACCCACAGAGGGATAGGAGAACAGGATCTTCTCTTCTCAGTGTGCAGTATATACCCTCTAGCTCAGAGACAATTGACAATGAGAGATGGATCCTCATTGTCAGTGTTAATCCTCATGTACACGTATGGCAGCTTATTCTGAGGTCTCAGAGGTTGTCATTGAAATTGTGCGTTTTTTTTTTCCTTTTTTTTCACATTTTTATCCGATAACAGGAAGGTTAAGACAAAACAAAAAATGATTTTGGAGAACTCCCAAAAAATTGTACGGCATTGGAAATTATTACATTATGTGCATTTCAAGAATCTTCACATTGCTGGGGGTTCTGGAAAATCTTCAGTGGGCTGGAGTCAGGAGAGGCTGTTCTTGGCTCTTCAAGCCGTGTGTTGTCAGTGCTTAACCTGCCGTCAATATGAAAACAGACTGTCTCAAAGAGAGTGTGCCAACATGTTGCCCAGCAATGTCTAAGATGCCACTCACTCACTAAGTTTTTGTGTATTAAATTCCACCCAAAATAGTATTTTTCAAGGAATCCACATAAAATCAAATAAAGAAAATAAGGAATACTAATTGAGAACAGGATTCCATCCTCAGAACCAACCATAATTTTCCACTTTCCAAAGAGAGCTGTAGATAAGCCAAGGTTCTTGCATTTTTTAACACAAAGTAAAACGGGCCAATCTGTAGCTGAGGGTGAATCATAATTCCCAGAATAACACACTTTAAGTGCGCTGTATGTTTGTTATTTTGTCACTTTTACCTTAAAGGGATTTGAGTCACTAAATCATCCATAGGTCCTTATGGATAAAGGGTTTAGTGTCCCAAGACTGCGGGGATTAACCGTATTGCAATAAACATACCCCTTACCCCTTTAAGGCACTTCCCAGGCGAATAAATCATACAGACAACAATTAACCTTTTGTGTGGGTGAAAGTCGTCCACAGCTTATTTATTTATAAACAATAGATAAGAACAACTTTGGGTTGCCATGGAAACCAAAAAACCATGGCAACCGAAATGTAAACAACATAGACTGGTCAGGAAACAGGTGACCCGGCCCCCTCCCGCGGAGGGGCATCATCTCGCCGTCACCCTACTTCCTGTTCATCACCGCCACGGAGGTACCCGCGTGTGCTACACCGGGTGCCGACCCCCACCCAACAAAAATAAAGCCTGCTCGATGCCATCTTGGAGGCCCGACAGGAATATGTCGAGGCCAATCTCATTGGGGTGTACCCCATCCTCCCTGAGTAACCGAGCATTATCCCCCTCAAGTTGATGATGCCGTATAACAACACCTCCCCGTGAACGAACAAAACGAGCCATACGGGAATTCACCGACCGCCGACACCGCTCGGCGGACTCGGCATCCCTGGAGCCATGCCAGCGAACTCGAGGACCAATCTCGGACCAAACCAAGACAAGCTCCGAGAAAAAAACAGGTAAACGCTCCAAGTCCGCCCGCATGACCGCAAGAAGTTCGGCCATGCAAACAAAACAAAGATCGTTCCCGCCGGCATGCACCACCAGGATTACCGGGCCGTCGACGCCTCGACTGAATTCCACTGCCTCGGGAAGAACTTGAGACCACCTCATGCCGCGTACGCCCTTCCAAACGACCTGTATACGCTGGAAACCAAGGCTGCTACCACCCGGACGAGATGCAGCCCTCTGCTCAGCCCAATAAAAGAAGGAGTGTCCCAATAAAAACACGACAGGATCCCACTGATCTGAAAAAGAAGGAGAAAAATTAAAGAACTAATTCGGGCCTGATGTACCGGGCATAACACCCAGAACGCCAACGCCCAATCCGCTTAAGTTCCTTCTCAGACAGACCCGCGCGAGCTGCCTCAGTCGCGGCCCCGATCCGAAACGAATGCGTGCCATAATCAGAGGACGGCAAACCAATGTACAAAAGACCCCTTTTCAACAGAGATTCGAACTGATATCTGGACAAAGGGGACCCATCACTATGCGCAAGGAAAACAGGGGACGCCGGGCGAACTTGTACATAATCCGCAACAGTCTGCACTGGGCAAACCGGGCCCGAGACTGCTTGAAGCAGTAGCCACTCCCCTCTACCCAAAAGATCCGTCTTGGACCGACGTACCCGGACCCGAATCGAGCTGTGAGACAAAATTACATCACCCTCTAGTAAACCCCCCGACCACCTAAGGGAAGGGGACACCAATTCGCCTACCCGCAGGGCCCCAAAAAACGCCAAGCAACACGCCACAGAAAACAACTTGGACTCATAAGGCTCACCGCAGAAAAAAGGGGAAGAAGCTACCAAACGCGTCAAAACCTCGTACGTGATCGGACGCCTGCTATCCTTACTCACACGCTCCCTCCTCCAGCCCTTCAAAGCCTGCCGAATGCAAAAACACCCTGTGACATCTTCTACACCCGACAATTTAAGGAAAAAACCCACACCCGCTAAACGACGCTGGGCCACACACGCAGATACCCCGGCCTGACGTAAACTGAGCAGATAATCGATGGTCAAACGTAGCAAGGACATACGATCACCCCACCGAATCTCACCCCGCGCCAAGGCACACCATTCACCCCAGGCCTTACCGTGACCACGCCAAGTGACCGGAGCAACCGAGGACTGAATCAGCGGCAGGAGTCTTTCGCCACCAAATCCCACAAGTGGGAGGGACACGGTACACCCTCCTGTGCAGCCTGTGGAAGCACCTCCCGGAACTCCTGCCAACGAAAACGTGAGAGAAGATCAGCCACCACATTCTCAACACCGGGGACGTGACGTGCCCTGAACCAAATATTCAGCTCAAGACACCTCAGCACCAGGTGACGCAGCAGGGAGAGAACTGGAAGGGAAGAAGATGTTAGTCGATTCACACAATGAACCACAGACAAATTATCCGTCCAAAACCGGACCCTACGATTCCGGAGCTCATTCCCCCACACCTCAATCGCCACCACGATGGGGAAGAGCTCCAAAAGCGTAAGATTAGTACACAAGCCGGCGTCCCGCCAGGAGGCCGGCCACGACTCAGCACACCACTGCGTTCCCAACACCGCCCCAAAACCCAGACTGCCGGCAGCATCGGTAAAAAGCGAAATGTCAGAATTGGATACCTCAGGAGTCTGCCAACACGTGTGACCATTATATGTCTCTAAGAAGGTCAGCCACGTGGACAAATCAGCCTTTATCGGCTTGGTAACCCGAATGTGATGCCCAGGGGAAGAAACCCCCCCAGACGCCAAAGAAAGGCGCCTAGAGAAGACCCGTCCCATAGGCATGACCCTGCAAGCAAAAACCAATAAACCCGAAAGGGATTGAAGCTGTTTCAACGTAACTTTTTGAACCGAAAGGAAACCTAACAGCAGATCACGGAGCTTCGTAAGCTTATCCTCCGGTAGGCGGAAAACCATGGCCTCGGTATCGAACTCGATACCGAGGAAGGAAAGCCGTGAACAAGGACCCTCCGTCTTTTCGGCGGAGAGCGGGACACCAAAACCCTGCATCAGGGACCGGAAAGTATCCAGGAGCCGTTCACAAAGCCCAGAACCTGGAGGACCGACAAAAAGGAAGTCGTCCAGATAATGAGTGATAGAAGCGGACCCCGACTCAACACGGACCACCCATTCCAAAAAGGAGCTGAACATCTCGAAATAGTGACACGAGATGGAACAGCCCATGGGGAGGCAGGTATCATAAAAATACCTGCCGTCCACCATACACCCCAGCAAATGATGGCAATCCGAGTGGACGGGAAGGAGGCGAAAAGCCGATTCAATGTCCGACTTAGCCAACATGGCCCCTCGGCCAGCGCGGCGAACTAAATCCATCGCCCTGTCGAAGGAGACATACGAAACAGAAGCCTCGTCCTTGGAAATGCCATCATTCACAGAGGAGCCCTTAGGGAATGAGAGGTGCTGTATTAATCGAAACTTCCCTGGTTCCTTCTTCGGAACCACCCCCAAAGGGGAGACCCGGAGGTTCGGAAAAGGAGGAGAATCAAAAGGACCAACCATACGTCCCAAGGAAACCTCCTTCCAAACCTTGCCCTAAGGGCATCCGGGTGATCCCGGGCAGATTTCAGATTCGGGGCAACAACCGGGGATCTAGAAAAAACAAAAGGAATAAAGAAACCAAAAGAAAAACCAAATCTCAACTGAGCGGCAGCCTGGGTGTCAGGGTAGCGGTCTAGCCACGGTAGCATCCTTACTACGTTCACCGGAGTCCTTGGATTCCGCTGAACCTTTGGTTGAGGGCTTAGGGGGTCTTGAGCACCTGGCTGCAGCATGAGGCCCCCCGCAAGAGGAACATTCATGCTTAAATTTACAGAGTCCGAAGAAACGGCAATGGCCTTCATTGAAGAGCCAGCACGTTCCCGGCCTACGTACGGCCACCTGACGGCGGTCCCGGACTGAAAGGGCGAAGGCTTTTGCGACATCATTAACCGCAGCCAGACCGAAGTGGCCTGGACGGCCCAACCCAGCTCCGGTTGCATGGACAAACGCCTCCGGAACTCTTCGTCATAGCGCCACCAGGCGCTGCCGCCGTGCGACTTGTACGCACCGTAAATCGTGTCCATATAGATGAACAGTTCCGAACAACGTTCCGGATGGCGCTGGCCCATAACACAACCCAAAACCGAAAAAGCCTGGATCCAGTTATTGATTGTCTTAGCGACGCGGGGGCGTCTATCGACCGCCCGCTCCGTGGCTACCCGCCTCTCTTTGTCCACTGTATGCTGGTCAACGGACAAGAGAGACCAAATGTCAACATACTGATTACCATATATCTTCAATCTGGTCTCCTCATCCAGGTGGGCCCCTAAAGGGCTGACACCACAAAACAGCGACTCTTTAAATAAACTAGCAGGAGGAGGTTTAGACTCAACCCCCCGCTTCTTTTCTAGCTGCGAAACCAACGCTCTCAAGGTAGGAAGCATGTCACCCCCCTCCCCCGCCCCCCAAGCCCCAGCAAATTCACACTCACCACTCGGAGGTACAGCAGGTGAGTCCACTGCCGGAACCAATCGTGGTGCCGTGCCGGCCCGACTGGCCTCACGTGAATCCCGCTCTCGCGGGGCATCAGGCACCTGCCTCTGGCTACGTCGACGAGACGAACGGGTGGAACCGCGGGGGCTGGAAGAAGAACTGGAAGAAGAGGAGGACGGGGACCGGCGGCGAGAGGACCTGGATCGCTTGGAACGAGTGGATCGCCTGGAGGATCTGGAACCCTTCCTGCCACGGGCACGTTTACGCTTCTCCTTACGGCGCCTACGCCGTGACCGATCCCGAGAAGAATCAGAGGAGGAGGAAGACTGGGACCTATCCCTCCTATGGGACCTGCGATGCTGAGATCCGCTCGCAGACAACTGCTCCATAGCCACTGGGGCACTGTAGAGGGACAACACCTGAGCTGGAGGAGACAGAGGAGGGGGAATATAGTGAGCCGCCTGGCCAGATGTCCCCGCCTGCGGGGCTGGCCCCTCTAAACTAGCATCAGCATGTTCACTCCTCTCCACATGCTGCGTGGGCGGGGGAGTCAAGGGGGGGGCCGGGGGGGTTGGAGCAGACTCTCGGCTGCCCATAGCTGCTGCGCCCGATGTAAGCTGCGCAGGGCCTGGAGGGAAAATGGCCGCCGATAACGCTGGGCCGGAAGGGGCGGGGCCTACAACGGGCGGGAGAGGAGAGGACGCAGGCCGTGCCGAAGGCACCGCCCACCCCTCAGCACGCTCCCCGCCACGCCTCCGAAGAGGCGGGGAATAGCTAGGACTGAGACGCTCCGGAGGCCGAGAGCGTCTCGCAGTGCGCCGACGAGACCCGTCGCCAGACGACACAGCAGCAGGGGCCGAATCATTCCTGACACCCGCTATCAAGCGAGTCAGGAATGAATTCCCTTCTAACCGAACTCCCTCCCGAAGCGCTTCCAGGAGGGAGCGCTCGCTCGGCCTACCTTCAGCAGACATGAAAATCGGTTGATCCGTCCAGTGCTGAGGCAGCCGGGAAAGAGGAAGAAGGGGGAGGAGCAACCTGCATAAGTCCAGGCAGGCTGTACCACAATACAGACACAGGAAGGGGGGGAGGAAGCGGAGCAAACCAAATCACGGAGAAATGTAAGTAACAATTACTGAGGAGGTAGAAAGAAGGGGAAGGGGATGGCAAACTCATAATTTTTACTCACCCCACAGTCATGGGATTTGCTCCTACCGTCCGCAACCCTCCAATAGTCCCAATCCACAGCCACATTTGGATGTTAGTTACTCAATCATGCAAAAATGGCTAAACGAATTTGGATGAAATTTGGCACATCGATAGGTCGTAACATCGATTAACACATAGGCTACTTTTTATCCTGATAAATGTCATGACTTCACAACTGTTATCAATCTATGTATCCTAGTAATATAAAACTGCTCTTGCCGGCAAGACAATCTTTAAATTCAGGCCTGTTATCTCTCTATGTAAGCACACAGATAACACTGAGTCCATTCTGTACAAGCATATTATCTGACCTGCATAAATGTTCTGTGTCCAGTTCAGCCAGAGGGAGAAGGATGGAAGAGAACTACAGGAAACGAGCAGAAAACACTGCAGGCGGCATGCTGAGACACTGAGATGGGAAAACCTTGGCAGTTTCCCAATTTTTAACATGTCGGGAAAATCTAATTTGTTGCAAAATTCTCAAAAAACGAAAGCTATGAAGGTAGCCAGAAGTTAACACACTTCTCCTCAAGCGGAGCTGAGGAGGATTGAGTAAGCTAGGCATCAAGCGGCTCTTAGAGCAGCCAATCATCGACGACAACAACACGCTCATTATATGGCGTCCCAGCGAGCTGCTGAGATGCTGGAACAATCACAGGCACAGCACAAGGAACAAGTTCAGCGGCAGGCCAGCTTGAGAGCTGCCAAAATGCTGGAGCAGGCAGATCATCGATGCCAACAACACACTCATTATATGGCGTCCCAGCAAGCTGCTGAGATGCTGGAACCATCACAGGCACAGCACGAGGAACAAGTTCAGCAGCAGGCCAGCTTGAGAGCTGCCAAAATGCTGGAGCAGGTGGATCATCGACACCAACACGCTCATTATATAGCGTCCCAGTGAGCTGCTGAGATGCTGGAACAATCACAGGCACAGCACGAGGAACAAGTTCAGCGGCAGGCCAGCTTGAGAGCTGCCAAAATGCTGGAGCAGGCGGATCATCGATGCCAACAACACACTCATTATATGGCGTCCCAGTGAGCTGCTGAGATGCTGGAACCATCACAGGCACAGCACGAGGAACAAGTTCAGCGGCAGACCAGCTTGAGAGCTGCCAAAATGCTGGAGCAGGGGGATCATCGACACCAACAACACGCAGATGAAGTTGTGGGCAGAAGCTAGTTAACAATAAAACAAGTTATACTCACCTATCCATGCCTTCTGCCTCCCCAGAGCTAGAACAAAGAGCAGGATCTGGGGCAGAAGTTTGCATCAAATTTCTCTTACGCCATGTTGGGGTAATAGGTACATAATGAAAGAAGAAAATTCTCCATTGTGTTGCATCCATTTCTTGTTGCTTTGATAGAAACCCATACAGACAAGAGGGGGACATACACTTCCATGTAGGTGGTTAAATTCAAACCCAAAACCCCAGGCACCAGTGCCAACCTCTGTGCCGCTCCGGTATTCTTATCCAACTTGTGCTTGATTGTATCAACTGAATGAGTGGAAGTGAAGGGATGGACATAACTGTGGTTAGCTACATACTAAACATTGGCCATTGCAGATTCCATACCATCGGCCACAACGTTTCCAGACTCTCAGGTCACTTTCAGCCTATAAATATGATTTTCATCTCTCATATTTGACACAGATTTGAAAGGACAGAGAGTTAAATAATGGATAGGCTTGCATGAAGCTAATGGAGGAAGATCACTTTAAATCTTCACTATAGCAGAGTCCATGATATTCCACCGAGATTGAGTCAGGCGAAGTGTGTCTCGTGATGGAATGAATGCACAAAAAGTCCGTTGGTGACATTTGCAAGGTCGCAAAGGTCGTCGTTGTCACATTCTGATACAAATGGACTAGGAAAACAAAAACAGACAAAGCAACATTGGAAGATCTTGATGTCTCTAATCTAATTCTCCCATTAAACAAGAGTTCAGACTTGTACGTTGTATTTTTAGCATCGGTTACATTGAAAACTCTTTGAAATGACCTGTCAAAGTTATTATTATATTATAGGTATTTCTCAAAGGATATGGCCAGTATACATTGTATATGATGGAATGGGAGAGCTGGGATAGAGGAGGCAGTGGACTTCTCGAAGACGTGGTCATATGTGTATATTGAGTATATCAGCATATATGTACCCTGCTTTGATCACTTTGTACTGTTTTAATTATAAAATACATTTTCCCTATAACACCAGTACATTGCTATAACGGTAGCAGTTGTAAACCCCCCCCCCCCCCAGACATGATACCAGCTGTCCAGTCCAATATCTTCTAGCTCAGTGACATGATACTGTACTGTTATGGCACAATGAAGATGCCAGCTTCGAATCGGTGCCATGCCTTGTGCTTACTCAGTTGGTACCCCACCCTAATATTCATGTCAAACCTGACTCTCTACCCCATCAACTCACCCTGACGCGATTTCCGGCTGCCCATGAAGTTGCAATGCATTGTGAGAGCCATGCTAGTTAAAATATTAAGTTGTTGAATTGCTTTTATGGCCACATCTGCATCTGGTATTCCATTTGGGGAGTCCACTTGGCGACCTCCCATATGGAAACCTATACGTATTAAAAAGTGGTTAGCTAAGAAACCACACGGATCCTAAAATGGGGTCCGTGTGGTTTCCACTTGGTGCACAGCAAACAACACTTTTCTCTCTAGTTGACTTGTGTGGACACCGTGTGGAAAAGCACACAAATGCCATTATAGTTTATAGGGTCCATTGGCTAACCGCTTTTTAATGCATATAGGTTTCTGTTCCAGGTGTTCCCAAGCGGACTCCCCGAACGGAATACCAAATGCAGATGTGAACCTGGCCTTAGACTGCAAATAAAGGGGCTTCCCAGGATGAACACCACTATCCCTATGCCTCATCTGTAGATATGGAAATTCTCTACTCAGTGGATTTGAAAAGACTCCATTTCCAAAAGATGGATGTACAGGGTTAATGGTTGACTGGGGAAGAAGGCTGCCATCCTTACATTCATGGACTTTAGCTACAATACATCAAAGGTCCATATACCAGTAAAAGCTATGAAATCTTGGGCAAGTACCATAATGTCAGAACGTTATTACTGCTGTCTTATCATCGGTAAACCATACAGATAAATCCAAACGATGACGCCTCTGAAGGTTTTCAGGAAGTCACACAATCGTCTGAGGTTCTGAGAATCGGAAAGTGATGTTTAATACTGAGCACTTATTGGCCAATTATTGCTCTTACTTCTTGGGGCAGCATAAAATATAAATTAATCTCATTGTTTAAAGAGCAGATAACATCAGCAATGATTCCAGGGCTGGGAGATTAAATATGAATTGGTTATTGATCGAGTTAAATGAGCTCTGAATGCAACCAAGGACTCGAGCATTACACTACTCCAGCAAGGATATCCCTCTGCTAATACAAGATTGCAGGGCCTCACAGCAGGAATCTGCACATTATAACTTAATAGGATGGAATGTAAGGAATTGTTATGGTCCTTGTTATGGTCATTTCATTTCTACAATGGTTAGGCAACTCGCTGTGCAGCATCCCAGTGGACTCTGCTTACATGTGTTATATTGTTGCATGGTTTATGTGCCACTTTGGTTGTTTTTTGCAGCTTCCCTTATGTGTTTCCCCTGTTTTTACGGAATATTCCACGGTGGTCTGGTATCCCTCCGTTTGCAGGAGAACTTTGTTTCAGCTCTCCAGCTGCTGTGAAACTCCAACTCCCAATATGTTCCATTTACTTCCATGGGAGTTCGAAGAACAGAAGAGCAAGTATGATAGCCGGGCCGCTGCTTAAGCGGCTCAGCTTCTGACTGGGTGCGCTTGCGCGCTCCCCTGCCTCCCTCCCCCTCCCCTTGCGGCCGATGACGTCGCCGCGGGGGGAGCCTGGAAGGGGGCGGAGCCTCCCCCTAGTCTATTTAGTTGTCGGCACTGGGTGGGGACTTCCTTTCGGATCCCCGGCAGCGCCGACGCAGATAGAATTCACCCTCCCACCCTCCTCTGTGTTTTTTGTCTTCCGATGTTTTTGCTCATGTTCTTATTTATTTGTAATTGTTTTGCTTTCATTTTTGTTCGTAGTTGTTCTTCTGGTTCCGTGTGGTTTGTGGTTTTTTCTTCGTTGTGCGTTTCATAGTTGATATTTATTTTATGGCCCACGGGCTCATTTTGTTTTCCTTTCAATTGTGCTGTGTTTTTTCTTCTGTTACGATGGTACTTATGTTTTTTCCCTGTTCCCTTAGGTGTCACAGCTGGCATGTTGGCAGGACCTTGCCCATCCCCCTATGGCCTTTTTGTAGAGAAGAAGAAAGGCGCGTCATTCGCGGAATATCACCCACATGCCCACCGTTGGTGGCGGGGCATACTGGCGACGCGCCTTTTGCTGCAGTCATGGGGTGGCAGGGTTCCGCGGATATGTTAATTTATTTAATAAAGCTGTGGCCGACCCCCACAAAATTTTATCCATACACCAGTGTTTGTGCCTTATTGTATAGTATAACCACTCAGGAAGGGGAGGGGGAGGTTTTTCTTGGTTTCTGGTTCCTGGCATTGCGCCCAGTCTGCATGCTGGGAGTTGTAGTTTTGCAACAGCTGGAGAGCCAAGGGACGGTCTACCTTAGCACTAGAAGCTTTGCAGCGCCTCTTTACAGAGCCAATGTCCACGTTCAGTAGTTGCAGTTCTGAGACGGGAAAGATTTGCTGTCAATTTCCATGAAGAGAGTGACTTGCAATTTTGGAAGAGAAGTTGGCATTGTCAAAGCCTCCCTGTAGCATACACGTGGACAGAGATCCTTAGGAGCTTATCCTATCAGCCCTGATATACATAGTGGATGAGACAGAGTAAAGATTTACTGGAGTTGAGATACATGGTTATAAGTTAATATGTAATCCTGGGCATCCCTTATACCAAATCTGGTACAAGCCACCCACAATGGAGCTTCAAACCACTACTCCCATCTGGGCAGCGGCATTGGTTCCTTCTTAACTAATGTTACATCATTAGTTCAGTTGCTCTGCTTGCCTCATAGGCTTACCATCAAATCCCTTGCTAGGGCAAGGAGAGACTCCTACCACCATACCACCCCCGTCAGGTACATGTCAGGTCCCCTCAATACCACTGTACCTGGAGAGTGGCCTGGAGGAGTCAGTTGAGTGTCTTTGATTTCTTCTCCTAATCCCTTCGACTCTCCATAGACTTCTATGGTCACCTGTATTCTGACCTCTGTGAGCTGACGTTCCATCCTGGGCGGTCAAGACAGTGCAAAACTGGCACAGAGGGTTTGGTAAAGAGATAGAAGTCTAATGCAGAACAGTAGATGACGACATAGATGAAGACGTATAAGCCTGGCTAGTATTGAAGTAGGGTGTCAGAATGTGTTTGTTTTGCAAGGCTGTAATCATGAATATCTCTTGTAACAAGGCTGTAATAGCAATAATCTGTGTTTAATCCATTAGTATAATCCTTTGTTTACACAGTGTTACGGGTTTTATGCAGAGCTGCGCAAGAAAAGAATATCTCTTTATTCCCATCAATTACTGCAGACACGATTGGGCACCGAGAAGAAATTATCTATATTTTTGTTACAGAATCAGTACTAAGAAATGTTCGCACTTTTTACAATTTTCAGCCATTTTTGACTTCACCGGGGAAAATCAGATTTTGAAGTGTGACAGATCACGTCGCTATTGGTTAACACTTTATTCCACGTATTTCTAAAACGTAACCTCAAAGAAATCTTAATCGTAAAATTGTAACTTTTAGCTTCTGCCCATATGTAAAAACTCATTTTTAGGCTGGCGCCCCACGTGGCGTAGATGTGGTGTCTTACAGTCAGAGCAAAATGGATGGGGTCCTAGCGAATCCCGTGCCCACTTTGTGGTAAAAAACCACGTTGCGGACTTTAACGGTTTCGGAAATCACAGCATGTCAAACTCAAAGTCATATGCCAGAAAAATGTATAGCATACATCTCCTAGCAATGCATGTGGGCAGCTGTGCACCAGCCGTTCTGTGAGGTTACTGGCCTAACGCCACGCCAACACAGAAAAAGACAGGTGTCAAGCCGTCCTATGGAGATGAAAAATTTGGCAATGAGAGTCAGGTTGCACAACCAGACTAGAGTCCCTATGCGTTTCGTCCTTCATGGACTCATCAGGGGCTAAATGACAAATCGATTGAAGCAGTAACAACTGCTGAGATAACACGGTGGTGGGGTCTGACCGCCAAATAGTCAGCGGCCAGACCTGCTAGTGGTCACACCACACCACCAATGGGCATCAGAACTGGCCCCAAACAACTGATCCATACCGGGGCTATAAGCAAAAAAATCCTGGACAACCCCTGCAAGATGCAAGTTTAAATGTGATCCTAAAGGTGGAAATACCCCTTTAAGCGGGCCGTGCACGGTACGTAGAGTCTTCACAGATGCAGCCATGGAAATCTGTTATATAAACAAAGCTAGGATATACTGTTCCTTATACGCTAAGCACAGCAGGTAGTGAATGGCGGCCTCATATCCTCTCTCTCCTTATGACAATAACCATGAACAGTCAGCTTCTGTATTTCTTCTACCTAGCACTTAGAAATGACATTTTTAGAAATGACCTCCAACCCAATATCAGTAAGTACCGAATACTCACCTCTTACACATCAAAATGGATACAATCTATAATTCTTGATGAAGGTAGTATCTATGAAGCACATTAAAGAATTGTGATGTGGGGACCCCTAGGGAATTGTCCCTTTTCTCCTCTCTATAATCTGGCCTTATATATAACCCCTGGTTCACATCTGCATTCAGTATTATGTTCGGGAAGTCCGCTTGGGGCACACGGACCCCATAGACCAGTGATGGCGAACCTTTTAGAGACCGAGTGCCCAAAGTTCAACCCAAAACTCACTAATTTATCACAAAGTGCCAACAAAGCAATTTAACCTTAATATCGTGCGGATCCACAATTGCACAAATTACAGGACTGGAAAATATGGTCATACGAATGGGGCTTTATAGGGCTTTCTGCTCCACTGTGACCCCACACAGTACAATCAGCTCCACAGTGACCCCCACACAGTATAATCTGCTGCACAGTGGCCCCCACACAGTACAATCTGCTCCACTGTGACACCCAGACAGACCAATCTGCTTCACAGTGACCACCACACAGTACAAACAGCTCCACAGTGACCCATACACAGTACAATCAGCTCTACAGTGACCTATACACAGTACAATCAGCTGCACAGTGGACCCCACACAGTACAATCTGCTGCACAGTGACCACCACACAGTACAATCTGCTCCACAGTGACCCATACACAGTACAATCTGCTCCACCGTGGCCCCCACACAGTACAATCAGCTCCACAGTGGCCTCCACACAGTATAATCAGCTCCACAGTAGCCCCCACACAGTACAAACAGCTCCACAGTGACCCATACACAGTACAATCAGCTCCACAGTGAACCCCACACAGTATAATCTGCTCCACTGTGACCACCACACAGTATAATCTGCTGCACAGTGATCCACACACAGTACAATTTGCTCCAAGATGGCCCCCACACAGTATAATCTGTTCCACGGATGGGTGCCCAAAGAGAGGGCTCTGAGTGCCACCTCTAGCACCCGTGCCATAGGTTCACCATCACGGCCATAGACTATAAAGTGGTCCGTGTGCTTTACACACAGTCTCTGTACGAGTCCTGCGGAGAGGAAAACCATGTGCGGACAACGCACGGAAAACACACGGACCCCATTATCGTTTATAGGGTCCGCAGGCTTTCATAAACTCACCATTTGTCAATGCGTTCGGTATTCCGTTCCGGGGGCGTCCCCAAGCGGAATACCGAATGCAGATGTGAACCGGGGCTACAATGCAATGCTCTTTACCCAGCAGAACACTTCCTTATATTGGCCATACAAATCACTGAACAGTTGAAAAAAAAATTCACCCTAAAAATACGAACTGTTAGTTCTAATGACACTTCTTTATTGCCTTTACTTTGTTCTATTTATTATTAAAATAATTATCTTTTTCCATCCTGAATATGATTATTTAAGGAAACCTCTCTACAGCCCTTGTGAAGACTCATTCTTACCGTGCAGACAATGCCAATACTTAATCCCCTTTACCTGCTCCTTTACCATCACCCTAGATCATGTAAAAGAATCCTTTATCTGGGAGAATCTATCTATATCTATCGCTCCATCTCTATACACAGAGTATACACTGCAAGTATTCTTGTGGTATAAATAGATTTGCCGGAAAGATTAAAGGAACTCCTTTGTCTCATGTTTTCCAGCAATCATCTGTAAAATTACTCTGCCTATTGAAGTAATCCTGCCTGTAATTACACTTAATAATTCAGTATTTGATTTCTCCCATCTAATTGATGCTGAAGTTGACATTCTTCTCTCAAGGTTTTCAATGCTTTCCCCCTCAGTTTGGGGGCTACACATGGCACGGGCAATCCTAAGGATCTAAAATGAAACATCCTGCACTTTCCTCTTAAAGGGACATCTGCAATATAGGTCATTGATCCTTCCGTAGAGAATAAAACACTATTAGGCTAAGGCCCCACGAGACGTCCCGCAGCAAGAAAGTGCTGCGGGAAAAATCTCGGCGGCTGTGCATCAGGGTTCTTCCCGCACCGCTTTACATAGGAAGAAACTCCAACTGTTTATGCAATGTGGGGCCTCGGTATATTTGCAAAGTTGCTTTATATTAGAAACAATTGCAACAAGAAAAAAAATACAGCATAAATGTAAAGAACAAACGAGGACTGGCTGCTATAAACCGGGTGCAGGAGGACACATTGTAGCTATTATAGTGACCACCTCTTAAGGTCAGCGACAGATCCTTTTCCTCTAATGTTACGTGACATCTTTTGCACCATTGACTGATGATATACATTATGTGATCAAAAGTATCCGGACATCCGGCTGAAAATGACTTACAAGTTGGTGGCGCCCTCCATCGGTAATGCTGGATACAATATGGTGTTGGCCCACCCTTAGCCTTGATGACAGCTTCCACTCTCGCAGGCAGACGTTCAATCAGGTGCTGGAAGGTTTCTTGGGGAATGGCAGCCCATTCTTCATGGAGTGCTGCACTGAGGAGAGGGATCGATGTAGGTCAGTTAGGCCTGGCACCAAGTCGGCGTTCCAAAACACCTGAGTGCAGGAAGTGGTGGTCGGCACTCCAATTCCCTTCAATGGAAGAGATAGCCAAAGTAAAACTCTCTCTGGTACATCCATTGAAGTGAATGGGAACGCCAACCATCACTAGTCTCACTCGTATTAAGCCTGACTGCACTCACATTGACTGTGGAGCAGGAGAGAGGTCGGGAAGAACCCTTTACCACCACCATAAAATATGCTGGTCTTGATGAATACCCCCATGTGCCCTATGTCCTACTATCACTTCTCTGTCAAAGAAGGAAAACATCTGCAGATACCAAAGTAAAAGACATGAGCATAATGTTTCCCCAAGATACGGAATACTGAGAATACATTTCCACGTCCAGTTATGTGTATTAAAATAAAAGAATGTAAATTGTAATACTTCAGGGACACCGGCTTTCCGTACCGCTTCCCACTTACAATTTATTTCACTAGAGATGAATGGAGAATAATTTAGAATTTGTTTTGTTTTAGATTCGCCAATTGGATTTCGGTCCACACCGGTTCATTCCGAAGCTGAAATGCAAACAGCCTATCTATAACGCAACGCACTGTTATATGCTTTATGCTTTTTCAAATAAGAAACGGTCCAAGTATTTTCCCTCTTTGGGGACAGAAGCCGGTGTTCATACTTGCGGTACTATTGGAAGAAAAGAAGGCTTTTACAAGTGGTCCAAAAACGATTTTCCATTCTTACGGGCAGGGGCAGATGACATGATACTACATTACTCAATCCTTTACCATCCTGACTTTTACCAGACATGGCTTACCCAAGCACTCTTATGCAGAGGTCGTCAATATGACCATTGTGGGGGTGGTAGCTCGGTAGAAGCAGTGGTGCGGACCCAAACAGTCAGGTCGGGGACATAAAATGTGCAGCAAACTGGTTTATTTAGAAAAAACTGGAAAATAAATAAACCATGACTTCAGGCACAAAATGAGCAAAACAAGAAACAGCCTTAAGTTCAGGCAAAAACTAAATTAAAAAAAACCTGCTCGTCTGAGCAACTAACTAAATAGAACTGATAACCTAACTATACATGAGGCTTACTGCCAGCCACACGAACAAAACAAGATCAATATTGTCTCACCGGACTCAGGGTTTCAGGACAGAACCATACACCTCCAACACCTCTGACACCTCTGACTCAGAGTAGCAAACACCCTGTGCTATTCATCTCACAGTGTGACAGACACAGAATGTCTCCAGTCTCTAAGTCTTCTTCTCCAGTCTTAACGCAAAACTACACTTTCTCGCACAGTATTATCTGTGTAACTCTATCTCTCTCACTCTGACTGAGATGCTCCTATCTGTTTAATCTCTTCCCACAAAATGGAGATCATCTCTTCCTGCTTGGGCTTTTGCCTATGAGGTTATGATGGCTCAGACATGAAGTCCGTCATTATTGGTTGAATCGGTCATGATGGCTGCCTGCCAGGCATTATGGGGAGATCCATGTAGTACCTTCTTTTTTTGCCTCTGCCATGCTTGACCACCACATCTCAACACAGATATAAAGCAGAGGCCGAGCCATAGAACTAGGGCTCAAGTCACAGTGCCTGGTGATGGTCGAGGTCAGCTTGAAGTGTCAGAACGCCCCCATGCCATAGCCAGTGGCGTAACTAAAGTCTTGTGGGCCCCGGTGCAATCTTTTGTCCAGGGCCCCTACCTCAACCCTACAGTGGATTCTTGATAGTGATGGTTACAGGGGCTAAGGAGTTTAACCCACCTTAGTGTGGTTAGGGGTAATCTGTGGGTCTCCTTGGTTTATGGACCAGATGGAAGCTGCAATCTCAATACTGATGCCAGTGCTTATGGGCCCCCTAAGGCTCCTGGGCCCCGGGGTGACTTCACCCTTTGCACCCCCTTAAGTTACGCCCCTAGCCATAGCTCTGAAGCCGTTATCCAGAATTGTATTAAATATCATATACATTGCTATACTTAACACTAGCTTTCAGACCTAAGGTGTCAGTCTTGACTGCCATTTAGTGAGCACAGAGCTACTAGTTAAACTATACACATATATATTGCCAAATATTCTTTTCATGCCTGAATTATTTATGCAGATTTCCTACCTATAAGCAGCGATACATTGCCAGTATATACTAATATACGGAAGATTTTTACAAAGTTACGTGCACATAAAGCTCTGCCCTTGTGAGTTTTGTATGAGCTAAAGTCTTGACATTGGGTCTATGGGCAAATTTCTTGGTCCCTCCTTTGACCTTTAGCAAATCAGTATTTGTCACCTTGAAAAAAAAACTTTTAAAATTTTCAATTTCTCGTTTATTAAAAAAAAAGCATTAACATTCTTCCCCTTCATAGACTTTATAGAGGAACATAAAAACCTAGACCGGGCTGCTAGTGAGGCTCATACATCAATATATAGCTAAATCTGTAGCAGCTGAATATACACAGGTAGCAGAGCTAACCCGAACGTCTACAACTGGTCAAACTGCTGCTGCGTTATATCATAGTACAGAAGGCAACAAAAACCAATGAGAAGTGGTTGGAAAAGCAATTTTCAATTATTTTTTTTCACAGTTTTTTTGGTTGTCTTCTGTGATAAGATATGATATAACAAATGCCCAATTATAGAAGTTTGGGTTAAGGC
This sequence comes from Leptodactylus fuscus, assembly GCF_031893055.1. NCBI lineage: Eukaryota > Metazoa > Chordata > Amphibia > Anura > Leptodactylidae > Leptodactylus > Leptodactylus fuscus. The sequence continues at coordinate 15,149,517 of NC_134275.1, read as the reverse complement.
TAAGTTCAGATCAGCACTCGGGTTTCCGCATGGGGACTTCTCAAACGGAAACCTAATCTGCATAAAAAACGGTTACCTAAGGAAACCCGTGGACCCTATAGACCATAATGGGGTCCATGTGGTTTCCGTTCGGTTTCCGCAAGAAAAGGATGAAAAATGCAGAGGGAAAAGCGCTGGCATTCGGCCATACACAACCAACATGGTCCAATAGTGGGGAATTACATGGTCCATACCACTGTGACAATGTATGGGTTTAAGTGTGTCACGTTCCTCACCTTGACCTTACTGTATTTGGGGGACAGCAATTCCTGCCAAAAACAAGTTGGACATTTGCTTTAAGAATATAGGTTGCAGTGTCTGGATATGTTGCTCATGCAATATAGATGCTGATATAATGTCAATGTGTTGGGTGTTATATCTGGACATTGCAGGTAAACCAAGCATCATCTCGACGTCTTAAGAAAGCGCTAGAGAATTAAGCAGACGCAAATACATTTGTATCCGAGAGGCATCACTAAATAATATAAACTTGGTGTTTCTCTAAGGAAATATCACTGCTACCTATTGGACTGCAGTAGCCCCTTAACACTTAAAGGGGTTGTCCATGAGCATGCTACTGATGTCCTATCCTTATCAGTAACAGCTTGGCAGAGTCTGATTCCCAGCACCCCTGTAGATCAGCTATTTGCAGGTGCCATATAAAGCTGCTGCTCGCTGCAACATTGTATCTGTGCTAATTCTTACATAGTGATTTGCCATAGTCACAATGGAGAATTTGACCCCTCTTGTATGACTCTGACTTGTGCATGAGCCCTAATACACAAACAAATCCTTTGCTTCATTTCTTCCTTCCTTTCAGCGGTTGCGATACATTGTGAACATCAGAAGTTCTCTGATAGCTCATTACACAGAGCATACATTAAATAATGATCTGGGTGTCAGGATGTGCGCTGCCGTAACCCCTGACATATCTTGTACGTGATTTATAGTCTTATCTGTGGTGCTGCGCTATTTGTACCCGTGTCCTTCCTCCATCTTACCATGAAGGTGACTTAGTGCTGTGTCGTTTGTTCTCAAGGTGCCCCTTGCTCCAGTCTTGTCCATAAAGAAAAGAGATACAACAGCACTCCGCTTCTCTTTGTCACCATCATAAAAATTTTCCTCCGTCATAGGACCATAGGAGTGACCTTTCAGGTGACAAATTATACTGTATATCATTCCTTACGTCAATAGAGAGCCATGCACTATTCCATGTTAAGGATCATTACTGTGATTTAGGTTTTCCCCAAGAACCTGCTGGAAGACCACATGCAAACCAATGAGTTTAAGACTGAAAATACATACAGTCGTGGCCATAAGTTTTGGACGTTTTTCCAGAAAATGACGTATTTCTCCAAGAAAATCATTACAATGACACTTGTTTTGTTCTAAGCATGTTTATTTCCTTTGTATGTACTGGAACAACACAAAAAAAAACCTGAAAAAAAAATCCAAAAATTATATACAGTAATTTCATACAAAACTCCAGCTAAATTTACTGCCACCCTCAACTTAATATTTGGTTGGAGAAAATAACTGAGATCAATTTCCTATAACCATCGACAAGCTTCTTACGCCTCTCAACTGGAATTTTGCAAACTGTTCCCGCTCTCATATTTGCAGGGCGCATCTTCCAACAGCAATATTAAGATCTCAATGGGATTTAGATCCGGATTCATTGCTGGCCACTTCAGCGCTTTGTTTCCATCCACTCCTGTCCATCCAGTTCAGTCCTATTTACACAATTGGGGCTGAGCTGCAATACCAGGCATAGTTGCATACCGTTGCTATAAAATGTTTGGAGACATGCTTGGTGAGTAGTGAAGTGGCTGTAGCACTCACCCAAATGCTACGTTCTCTCCAAACTCCTGATTGGTTCAGGGGTCAAGTGTCCAACCCCTCTGAGCTGATATTGATGACCTATCCTATGGATCTGGTTTAATCTGGTAACAGGTGTGATTTTTATATTGCCCACACCTGTTACTAGCCAGCTAGAACAAGTATCACATGCTTGAAACCAAGTTATTTAACCCCAATTTTTAAAAGGCGTCAATAGAGATGAGCGAGTAGTATTCGATCGAGTAGGTATTCGATCGAATACTACGGTATTCGAAATACTCGCACTCGATCGAGCACCACTTGCTATTCGAATGGAAAAATTCGATGCAGAACCAGCGTTGATTGGCTGAATGCTATACAGTCGGCCAATCAATGCCGGTTCTTCTCCTACCTTTAGAAGTCTTCTCCTCACTGTGTCCCCGCGGCGTCTTCCGGCTCTGAATTCACTCTGCTAGGCATCGGGCCTGGGCAGAGCCGACTGCGCATGCCCGCGCTACAAGAAAATGGCCGCTTTTACTCCCAGTAAAACAGGAAGATCCTTCATCATCACCCATCAGTGCCATATATATAACCAACATTTCAATGAGGCCCTTCCTTATACACAGCTGTAGTAAGTGTTAAAATGTCAATATCTTGGGTTCTACGCTGGTTGTGTGATGGTTAAACAAGGGAGACATTCATATGGGAAAAGTTGGCAGCGAGGTGAGTACAGACACATTTTCATTTTTCATTTCATTTCCAGGTTATACGATGCTCTGGACTTGTGTGTGATCTCACCAATGTAGATTACGGAATATTGCGGAGCTGTGCGAATGTTAGTAGAGGCTTAGCGTAAAGTGTGAACCTGGTCCATACAAGAAAACATTACTTAGAATTATATGTTTTTTATAGAAACCAGTTCAGTTTGGCAAGAATTGACTATAAGTCACTCTAAATAATCCCTCCAGCTCCCACCGGCTGCTTATAAGGCACATTGTACATTGTGTTAGCCCTAGAAGCCTTATACGCCATTTTCCATAATATTAATTCAGATCATTCAATTCTGCTAAAGTAGAACCTAAATGATATGTTATTTTTCCTTTTACATAATCGTTGACTATACCTAATATCCTTGCTGCATTTTTGCTTTTGAACTTAAAGGAGAAGTCCAAGATTAGAAAAAAATTCATTTTTTTTTTTTTTTAGAAACAGCGCCACTCTTCTATATAGGCTGCATCCGGTATTGCAGCTCAGCTCTTGAATGTGTGGATAAATAGTACCATGTGGGTTAATATAAAGTTTAACATAATTAAAGACTCTGACAGTGTATATATTTTGTGTAGGGGCCGGTTTGACATAAAGATGTTGTAGCTATCAATTACTAAGAAATACAAGAATTATTGCACATGCCGGCTTACCACATTCATGGTGGGCATCTCTTCAGTTTTCCGGACCAAAAAACGGGTAGCTGCGACTGGATGCCAGTGCAGTATACAGACACACACACCGCAATGAATGGGCCTAGATGGGAGGAGGGAGTGTCTTCAGGCGGATTCGCGAGAATGACCATGTCGCTTCTTTTTCTCTGGGAGCCGGAACAAACGGCTCCCGGAAAAAAGAACTGACCGGCTCCCATTGATTTCAATGGGAACCGTCTTTTTGGTCAGGATTTTGAGACGGATACGGCCTGACCAAAATATCCCGTGTGAACTCAGACTTATGTGAACAGGGACCTGGTATATGTTAAATATTATAATATTACAATAGTCATGGCATACAAAGGGTTAATACTCTGCTGACATCACTCTTCTATGTTTTGGGTACATGGGTGCCGTTAGAGTACACCGTTTTAGAAATCTCCTTACATAGCAACAAGATGGAAGGTAACACCCCCTCTCATGAATATAATATGAGTGACAAATACACGTGTGTGGGCCATTGGGGTGGTCCTGGGTGGTGGTGGCCACATTCATGGATACGCCTTGACTAGAGATGATCGAACACTATTCGAATCAGCCGTTTTGAATAGCACGCTCCCATAGAAATGAATGGACGTAGCCGTCATGCGGGGGTTAAATGGGGGTTAAACGACCGGCTGCCGGCAAAGGCCGCTTTCATGGGAGCTCTATGGGAGCGTGTTATTCGAAATGGCTGTTTCGTATGGTGTTCGCTCATCTCTAGTCTTGACCAACCTGCAAGTTGATCATCCAGATGTCCAAGCTGTAACTCTACAAGATATCCAGAAGAAGAAATCTAACTTCTCTGAAGATGGAAGCTATTGAGACATTGACTGATATTTCTATTATTCTGGAAGTTTCTCCTGTGTTCCTGGGTTCTCCTTCAACTTTAATTAAACGCCACGTTTTTATAATAAGCTGACTCTTCCTATCACGTTAAAGGGATTCTACCATTAAAACCTCTTTTTTTGTGGATAAGACATCGGAATAGCCTTTAGAAAGGCTATTGGTCTCTTACTTTTAGATGGGATCTCCACCGCGCCGTTCCTTAGAAATATCGGTTTTTACCGGTATGCAAATTAGTTCTCTGGCAGCAATGGGGGCGGGCCCCAGTGCTGAAAATGCGATGGGGGCACCCCCACTGCAGCTCAAGAACATGACCCTGTGACGCCTCCATCTTCGGCTGGATCCTCCCCTTCTCTGTCATCTTCCTCCTGCGTCACCTCCGACGCCTGCGCAGTTGGCTAACAATGGTGATTTTACCCAACAAGGCTCCCGTATATGGGTGCAAATGGCAGAGCGTAAAACTGGCCTTAAGTAACTTAGTATTCTAATTCCACTGTGTTACAAATAGGAGAAGAAATCAATTCTGGACGCGAGAAAGAATGGCGTTATGTACTTCTAAATGGATTCATAGATGACATTTTTGCGAAACAAAGTATATTCATCAAAGTCATGAAAGCAGAACATCTTCTCAGACAGTTCAGCTAGACTTGCATCTGCCGTACAACAACAGATGTCTCAGAATGTCATCTCGCGAATACATGGAAATATTTATAAGTAAAAAATAATTATCGGAAACTGCCTACAATGCACAAAATGCACATGGCCGGATCCACCACAACAAATGGCGGCTGTACTAGTGCGGGCTGCATGTCTGTGCAAGGAAGCCAAGTTCTCAGACGGCTTGTAATTAAAAGATTATTCATTAATGCAGTCTGCTTAGGAACATTGCTTTGATATAAATATTAAGTTCATATGTAATGTGTGGAATCTGTAGGGTATCGGGCTTAATGGGGAACATAGCAGGAAATTGAATTTATCAGTCGTGTACAATGCAAGACAATTCTAGTAGCTCCACATCCCCTTAGTATCCTGTAACCCGCCTTCCCTACAACCGGAATACTCCCATGTAGCTTCCATATGTTGTGTATATAGTTCTCTACTGCAGGGCATTGTAACACTGCAGTGGCTCATTTCAGTTCATAGGTTTCATAAGTGGTCCCCCATACATATCATTTATTGTCCCCTCAACTACCACCCTGCCCCCTCATTGACCAATCCATATATTACATACCTGCCGCTTATTGCACTTCTCTGCCGCAGCATGAATAGTGGATCATACTCTAGCATTGTATTTAACTTTATCTACATCCTAAGGACTCAGATATAGTTCCAATCTTTACCTGTGCCCAAAACAGTAGAACGGCACCCAATATGCAGGACTATCCTTGGGGCCCAGTATCATAAGGCCTGGTGCAGGTGTACCATTTGGCCTATGGTTAATCAGCCCTGCCTATGCTTTGTACACAGTCTCACAGTCTCTGCACTCCCTCCTACACAGCCTTCCCCATCCTCTCCATACACATTACATACTCCATGCTCCCCTGAACTCTTGTCTGAATTATGTCCACTCCTAATTTTGTTCTTTTATTTAAAAAAAAAAAAACTGTAGCCTTTGCATTTTGTATGTTTTTGTTGCATTCTTATTAACCCCTTCCAGACATCTGCCATACCAGTACAGCTGGGTGTTCAACTGTGGCAGCCATTTGGGAATCAGGCTGCCATAGCCGCCGGGTATGTGCTGTTTCAGCACCCAGCACTAACGCCCGCGATTGGTGGCATTAACCCCTCTGGTGCCTTAGTCAAAGCTGACCAAGACACCATTTTCCCCGTGATGCGTGGGTGCCGCCATTTTCCCCGGCCTGTTATTCGATGGATCCTATTGCAGATTACTCTATGCAGCCTGCAATGGAATTGCTGTTTTTTTGCAAAGCATTGCAATGCATTAGCATATTAGTGATAAGATTCCTAGGGGGTCTAATAAATGCATTAAAAAAAATCTAAAAATCAAAAGTGCCAAACCGCCATTTTTTCACTGTTTTGCCTCTGATAGCTAAAAAATAATACAAAAAAAGAAGTATAGAAAATTACTGGCAACAAAATAAATAAACAGCATAAACACCAGATATTATGAAAATATCCAAAAAGTCTTTTTTATTAAATACAAGAAATGAAATGAAAACACAAAAAAAGAGGCCGCCACTCTTGACCCTGACAAAGCAAGGGGCGAAGCGCATGTCGGGGCTGCGGGTGGAGGCTACAGTATTCTCTTGCACACTTGGACTCTCATATACTGTGTCTACCTATTGGTAAGAAGGACTAATTGTTGCATATCACTATCTATTGTATATATCTTCTTTTGACTTGTTTGATATATTTTTGTGATAATATTTATTTGATATTTGTTACGTTTGCATTTGTGTATTCACTATTACTAAGTTCTGTGCTGGAATCTCAATAAGGCTAAGGCCCCACGAGACGACCCGCAACTATAAAGCGCTGTGGGAAAAACTGCAGTTACAACGCATCGCGGTTCTTCCCCAGCACTTTAAACAGAAAGTTCACAGAGTTTTTCCTCCGCGGACTTTGTTTCAATTATATCTACAGGGAAAAGCTAGCGTTTCAGTAGATATAATTGACATGCTGCGATTTCCAAAACCGCCCCGTTTTTGGAAATCGCGGCGTGTCCGTGCTGCGGTTTTTACTGCAAAGCGGGCATGGGGTTCACAAGAATCCCATCCACTTTGCAGGTACTGTAAAACACCGAGATTTTTCTTGCGGCGGCAAATCGCGGCGTTTCCAACCCATGGGGCCCTGGCCTAAAGGTAAAATCAAGGTTTATTAGAAATCTAATGATAGATATTTGTATTGCTCTATGGTTAACTGGAATAAGGGATTGGTGTTGGCAGTGAAATTGCCTCTATTGGGGTTGTGTATACTGGTAGATCTTTGTACTATATATAGTCTACAGTCATATGGTGATCCACACATGACCATCCAAAATCCTTGGCACAAATTACCAAGACATGATCAAATATGCAATTGCTCTGCAGATTCTGAGATATGGTAAAGTGAGGTGGCTCAGTGGTTAGCACTGCAGCCTTGCACCGCTGGAGTCCTGGGTTTGAATCCTGCCAGGAACAACATCTGCAAGGAGTTTGTTTGTTCTCCCTGTGTTTGTGTGGATTATCTCCCATACTACAAAGACATACTGATAGGAAAAAATATGGTAAAGCATTAGGTCATGTCTACTTGTAATGGCGTTCAATTTTTTGTTGGCATATGGTAATATCTGAGTTGCTGAAATGTGACACTTCATAAGGCTTCATCTTGTCCTTGGCTTACACTTTTGCTTGCGTCTTGTGCTGCTCTCCAGACTTTTGTGTCTCCTGTAGGGTTTCATAGCTGGAGTCACGCTGTTTTTCAATGAGACAAGTGACAAGGAGCGTCCCAGTCCCTCCACTGTCGTTCCCTCCTCCCCGCGACACATCAGCGCTGATAAAAAGCCATTGATCCAGAACACCAATCAAAGCCATGAGGACCCCTCCTCAATTTGTTCACTTAATTGTGTATCCAAGTGATCTTCATTAAACATTACAGGGCCCGCTAAGGCCTATTGATTAACAGCGACCGGGGATAATTCACTTTGCATTATTCCCTAGTAGAAAACCTGTTTTTTCTCCATCAGTCTCTCCGGGGAGTGAGATGGGAGTTCTGCAGACACAGCAATTAGTTTGGTACAGGAATGATTATCATTTTATTTGTTATACTGGAGAACCGTGTGAATATTATTCAGATAAGTGGTTTATGGGATGTTCACAGTAAGTACGACATGCATAGGAATCATTATCTGTACGGGCGGCCATCTTTTCTTCATACATTCACCTGCATTTCTCGCGGCTTTTTTTTTTAATTTATTAATTTTGTGTAAAGTCTATAGTAATATCATATAATCTTTTTGTACAGTATGTAGCTTGTTTTTTAGTTTATAGAAGGTTATTTGGGTGGGTTTTATCAGACATAGCTTGGTATCGTATTTTTTCTCGTAATTATTTCATATTTTAATCTATTATTTTATTATTTATTTTTAGAGCGCCATTAATACCTTGGTAAAAGGGTTTACACATCTACCCTGTTTCCCCCGAAAATAAGACAGTGTCTTATATTAAATTCGCTTCCGAAATATATGACCTGTCTTATTTTCGGGGATGTCTTATGCAGCGGCTGGAGCGGGGGACAATTGGCAGTCATGCCGGCGCTTCCTTAGCGGAGCTCCGGTTGTAGGTGGTGCAGGAGGTGAAGGGGGGGGGTCTTATTTTCGGGGAACAGGGTAGTACAAGTACAACTACAAGTTCAAGGTGGGACGTAAGTATGGATACCCCAGGTGGGCCATAAGTATGGATATACCCAGATATGGATACATCCAAAGTGGAGTTATTGACACATTTGTGACATGGAGCAACGACAGTAACCCACTAAAGCAGGGGGAAGGGAATCTTGGCTCTCCAGCTGCTGTGAAACTACAACTCCCAACATGCTCCATTGACTTCCATGGGAATTCCAAGAACAGCAGAGCCAGTATGCATGCTGGGAGTTGTAGTTTTGTCACAGCTGGAGAGCCGTACGTTCCCTATCCCTGCACTAAAGGATGTGCTCAAAGTGCTGCCCATTGTGTTGAATTGTCAACGTGGTTCTCTTCTCCCACTCTTGAGACACCGAGAGCAATACTGCAGAAGAAATGCTACCAAAGGCCTCCTGTATCCATTGTTTCAGGTGCCCCACATCCTGGATCTTCACGGAGTACACCAAGGCCTTCCAATGGCCCCAGAGATAGAGGTCCAAGGGAGTGAGATCCGGAGACCTTGGTGTATCCATATCTGGGTGTCTCCATACTTATGGCCCACCCTGTACAATGAATACAAAACTAACTAGATGACGTCTAGATAGAAATCGGAAAAAGGAACTTGCAAGGACTCACACTCTATAAGTCAATATAAAAGTGGAAGCAGCGAGCTGGTCTATCGCTGTGCGTAATTTAGGAGATTGTTCCAAGATACTAGATAGCAACAGGTATACAGCAGCAGTTCTTCACACAGCCCAATCTGGGAAGTAAAGTAATATGCAATCTGACCAACAGGACCTCCTTATGATACAAGGTGAATGCAAGGAAAAACCGCGCTTGACCTGCTATGTTCACATGCAAACACACAGTGCGATTGAATACGGATCTTCAATAAAGAGTTGCATTTGAACCCAGCAGGTCAAGCGCGTTTTTTCCTTGCATTCACCTTGTATCATAAGGAGGTCTTTCTGGTCAGATTGCATATCACACTCTATAAGGGATGGTGGACAATAGGTGAGGGTAAGAGCGACTCCTATGGCGGTTTCTTCTTCTTTTGATCCGTTTACAGTTTTGGAGTTCAATAGCATTTCTATATGGATCAGATAACGAATTATTGCTATTGAGGCCAGTCGTCTCAGCCATTCAGACATAAGAATAAGGTGTTTTTTGCTGGATCGTAAGGTTAGCTGACCCCATCGGCAGGCTCTATATCTAAAACTCTTAACACGTATAAAGCGCGCCTCTGCGCCCGGCATGTTTTGCATCATTCCACTTAGAAATACATTTACAAAACAAAATTGCTATTCTGATGGCCCCCACACCTCCTGACAACGTGCGAACTCTAAGACAAGCACTACTGACGATCCTTGCCTTCGGCAGAACGAGCCAATAGCGAAAAAAATACTCATTTAAAAAATGATACCATGCGAAAAGCGCTGTAACCGTCATCCCCCACCGCCAAACATGACAGTCATGCATAGCCAAACCTAAACAAGTTCTTGTTGGGGCCTTTCAAGGAGCCTTGGTAATGGGAGAGGTTTAGAACAGGTCACAGGGCCCTTGAGCCTCCGGCCTGTGAAATTCCTAAGATGCGAAGCAATGAAGACGCCCCAGGACAGAAGTGGTTAATAATGGAAGACGAAGGAACATTAGGCGTGCTCCGTCCTGTGCAGCCCGGGGAGGGTTGCCATGGAAATCGCTTACACCTGAGTGAAGCAGGTGGCGAGAGTTGCAGTGACAGACGCCCTCGAGGGAAGACGGAAGGAGAGAAAAAAAGAAAGTGTTAGGTTAGACGCAACGAAAAACTAAACCTAATTGTGAACAAAGTCTTGCAGTAAAGATGGTGCCTTCAGGAAATATCAAGAAATATTAGTGTTACCAACACGGAAGACACAGACATCACCTGTCACGGGTAGACCGGCTCGCCCGCCGCCATGTCATATGCACGCCATCATTGACTCGCACTCCGACAAACGTTACAGACTCCTCATCTTATGTGTGTAATAGAAATATAGAACATTACCTAGTCCATATACGTTGTGTAAATCTGTACCTGGAGCTCACCCTAATAGGGTCACATAGATTAACCCCTAACTGGGGCTTTGCTGGGGTATTGAACCCAAAGACGTACGATAGGCCTCAAAGCCACCATAAATTTTTTTGAAGTCTATTTTTGATATTTATATTTTTTTTACGGAAGGCCTAAAGTCCATATAATGTTTCATTTACTCGGCGTGATGCTGCCGGAGCGTTGGGCACTTTAATAGCAATAAGGATCTTGATTTAATAGTAATACATAAGGGAAATGTCCAGAAAATGGAAGCGTAACACATTTTTTCTAGAAGCTTTTGTGCAACTCTGGTGTTTTACTGATATTTACACCAAAACTACTGCTCTGATTTCCTCATATACTGTATGACTCTACACACGAGTGTAACATTGAAGATACGTGCTGATTGCTGAACTTCATGGGTTCGGGTACCTGAACCAGAATTTTAGCACTTAAGTTCGGGTTCAGTTTGGCTCAGTCTTATCCCTAAAGCTAGTTTATTAACTGCTGAGTATACAGTGTATACTATATAATAATAATAATAATACATTTTATTTATATAGCGCCAACATATTCCGCAGCGCTGTACAATTTGTAGGGTTCAAATACAGACAGAAAGATGCATTACAGAGAAAGTTATTTCACACAATGGGACTGAGGGTCCTGCTCGCAAGAGCTTACAATCTATGAGGTAGAGGGGTGACACAAGAGGTAGCAGGGGCGGCATTGCTTATACAGGGGTCAGACAATTCTGTAATAGAGGTGACTGTCATTACACAAACATAAAACTTTACTGTATAGACTGCTGAGCATACTATGTATACTGTATAGACTGCTGAGCATACTGTGTATACTGTATAGACTGCTGAGCATACTGTGTATACTGTATAGACTGCTGAGCATACTGTGTATACTGTGTAGACCACTGAGCATACTGTGTATACTGTATAGACTGCTGAGCATACTGTGTATACTGTATAGACTGCTGAGCATACTATGTATACTGTATAGATTGCTGAGCATACTGTGTATACTGTATAGACTGCTGAGCATACTGTGTATACTGTATAGACTGCTGAGCATACTGTATATACTGTATAGACTGCTGAGCATACTGTGTATACTGTATAGACTGCTGAGCATACTGTGTATACTGTGTAGACCACTGAGCATACTGTGTATACTGTATAGACTGCTGAGCATACTGTGTATACTGTGTAGACCACTGAGCATACTGTGTATACTGTATAGACCACTGAGCATACTGTGTATACTGTATAGACTGCTGAGCATACTGTATATACTGTATAGACTGCTGAGCATACTGTGTATACTGTATAGACTGCTGAGCATACTGTATATACTGTATAGACTGCTGAGCATACTGTGTATACTGTATAGACTGCTGAGCATACTGTGTATACTGTATAGACTGCTGAGCATACTGTGTATACTGTATAGACTGCTGAGCATACTGTGTATACTGTATAGACTGCTGAGCATACTGTATATACTGTATAGACTGCTGAGCATACTGTGTATACTGTATAGACTGCTGAGCATACTGTGTATACTGTGTAGACCACTGAGCATACTCTGTATACCGTATAGACTGCTGAGCATACTGTACTGTATAGACTACTGAGCATACTGTATATACTGTATAGACTACTGAGCATACTGTGTATACCGTATAGACTGCTGAGCATACTGTACTGTATAGACTGCTGAGCATACTGTGTATACTGTGTAGACCACTGAGCATACTGTGTATACTGTATAGACCGCTGAGCATACTGTGTATATTGTATAGACTGCTGAGCATACTGTGTATACTGTGTAGACCACTGAGCATACTGTGTATACTGTATAGACCGCTGAGCATACTGTGTATACTGTATAGACTGCTGAGCATACTGTATATACTGTGTAGACCACTGAGCATACTGTGTATACTGTATAGACTGCTGAGCATACTGTGTATACTGTGTAGACCACTGAGCATACTGTGTATACTGTATAGACCACTGAGCATACTGTGTATACTGTATAGACTGCTGAGCATACTGTATATACTGTATAGACTGCTGAGCATACTGTGTATACTGTATAGACCGCTGAGCATACTGTATATACTGTGTAGACCACTGAGCATACTGTGTATACTGTATAGACTGCTGAGCATACTGTGTATACTGTGTAGACCACTGAGCATACTGTGTATACTGTATAGACCACTGAGCATACTGTGTATACTGTATAGACTGCTGAGCATACTATGTATACTGTATAGACTGCTGATCATACTGTGTAGACCACTGGGCATACTGTGTATACTGCATAGACTGCTGAGCATACTGTGTATACTGTATAGACTGCTGAGCATACTGTATATACTGTATAGACTGCTGAGCATACTGTGTATACTGTATAGACTGCTGAGCATACTGTGTATACTGTATAGACCGCTGAGCATACTGTATATACTGTGTAGACCACTGAGCATACTGTGTATACTGTATAGACTGCTGAGCATACTGTGTATACTGTGTAGACCACTGAGCATACTGTGTATACTGTATAGACCACTGAGCATACTGTGTATACTGTATAGACCACTGAGCATACTGTGTATACTGTATAGACTGCTGAGCATACTGTATATACTGTATAGACTGCTGAGCATACTGTGTATACTGTATAGACTGCTGAGCATACTGTATATACTGTATAGACTGCTGAGCATACTGTGTATACTGTATAGACTGCTGAGCATACTGTGTATACTGTATAGACTGCTGAGCATACTGTGTATACTGTATAGACTGCTGAGCATACTGTGTATACTGTATAGACTGCTGAGCATACTGTATATACTGTATAGACTGCTGAGCATACTGTGTATACTGTATAGACTGCTGAGCATACTGTGTATACTGTGTAGACCACTGAGCATACTCTGTATACCGTATAGACTGCTGAGCATACTGTACTGTATAGACTACTGAGCATACTGTATATACTGTATAGACTACTGAGCATACTGTGTATACCGTATAGACTGCTGAGCATACTGTACTGTATAGACTGCTGAGCATACTGTGTATACTGTGTAGACCACTGAGCATACTGTGTATACTGTATAGACCGCTGAGCATACTGTGTATATTGTATAGACTGCTGAGCATACTGTGTATACTGTGTAGACCACTGAGCATACTGTGTATACTGTATAGACCGCTGAGCATACTGTGTATACTGTATAGACTGCTGAGCATACTGTATATACTGTGTAGACCACTGAGCATACTGTGTATACTGTATAGACTGCTGAGCATACTGTGTATACTGTGTAGACCACTGAGCATACTGTGTATACTGTATAGACCACTGAGCATACTGTGTATACTGTATAGACTGCTGAGCATACTGTATATACTGTATAGACTGCTGAGCATACTGTGTATACTGTATAGACCGCTGAGCATACTGTATATACTGTGTAGACCACTGAGCATACTGTGTATACTGTATAGACTGCTGAGCATACTGTGTATACTGTGTAGACCACTGAGCATACTGTGTATACTGTATAGACCACTGAGCATACTGTGTATACTGTATAGACTGCTGAGCATACTATGTATACTGTATAGACTGCTGAGCATACTGTGTAGACCACTGAGCATACTGTGTATACTGCATAGACTGCTGAGCATACTGTGTATACTGTATAGACTGCTGAGCATACTGTATATACTGTATAGACTGCTGAGCATACTGTGTATACTGTATAGACTGCTGAGCATACTGTGTATACTGTATAGACTGCTGAGCATACTGTATATACTGTATAGACTGCTGAGCATACTGTGTATACTGTATAGACTGCTGAGCATACTGTGTATACTGTGTAGACCACTGAGCATACTCTGTATACCGTATAGACTGCTGAGCATACTGTACTGTATAGACTACTGAGCATACTGTATATACTGTATAGACTACTGAGCATACTGTGTATACCGTATAGACTGCTGAGCATACTGTACTGTATAGACTGCTGAGCATACTGTGTATACTGTGTAGACTGCTGAGCATACTGTGTATACTGTATAGACTGCTGAGCATACTGTGTATACTGTATAGACTGCTGAGCATACTGTGTATACTGTGTAGACCACTGAGCATACTGTGTATACTGTATAGACTGCTGAGCATACTGTGTATACTGTGTAGACCACTGAGCATACTGTATATACTGTGTAGACCACTGAGCATACTGTGTATACTGTATAGACTGCTGAGCATACTGTGTATACTGTGTAGACCACTGAGCATACTGTGTATACTGTATAGACCACTGAGCATACTGTGTATACTGTATAGACTGCTGAGCATACTGTATATACTGTATAGACTGCTGAGCATACTGTGTATACTGTATAGACCGCTGAGCATACTGTATATACTGTGTAGACCACTGAGCATACTGTGTATACTGTATAGACTGCTGAGCATACTGTGTATACTGTGTAGACCACTGAGCATACTGTGTATACTGTATAGACCACTGAGCATACTGTGTATACTGTATAGACTGCTGAGCATACTATGTATACTGTATAGACTGCTGAGCATACTGTGTAGACCACTGAGCATACTGTGTATACTGTATAGACTGCTAACATACTGTATATACTGTATAGACTGCTGAGCATACTGTGTATACTGTATAGACTGCTGAGCATACTGTATATACTGTATAGACTGCTGAGCATACTGTGTATACTGTGTAGACCACTGAGCATACTGTGTATACTGTATAGACCGCTGAGCATACTGTGTATACTGTATAGACTGCTGAGCATACTGTATATACTGTGTAGACTGCTGAGCATACTGTGTATACTGTATAGACCATTGAGCATACTGTGTATACTGTATAGACTGCTGAGCATACTGTGTATACTGTGTAGACCACTGAGCATACTGTGTATACTGTATAGACTGCTGAGCCTACTGTATATAGTGTATAGAATGCTGAGCATACTGTGTATACTGTATAGACTGCTGAGCTTACTGTATATACTGTATAGACTGCTGAGCATACTGTGTATACTGTATAGACTGCTGAGCTTACTGTATATACTGTATAGACTGCTGAGCCTACTGTATATACTGTATAGACTGCTGAGCATACTGTGTATAATATGTAGACTGCTGAGCATACTCTGTATACTGTATAGACTGCTGAGCTTACTGTATATACTGTATAGACTACTGAGCATACTGTGTATACTGTATAGACTGCTGAGCATACTGTATATACTGTATAGACTGCTGAGCATACTGTATATACTGTATAGACTGCTGAGCATACTGTGTATACTGTATAGACTGCTGAGCATACTGTGTATACTGTATAGACTGCTGAGCATACTGTGTATACTGTATAGACTGCTGAGCATACTGTATATACTGTATAGACTGCTAAGCATACTGTGTATACTGTATAGACTACTGCGCATACTGTGTATACTGTATAGATTGCTGAGCATACTGTGTATACTGTATAGATTGCTGAGCATACTGTGTATACTGTATAGATTGCTGAGCATACTATGTATACTGTATAGATTGCTGAGCATACTGTGTATACTGTATAGACTGCTGAGCATACTGTGTATACTGTATAGACTGCTGAGCATACTGTGTATACTGTATAGATTGCTGAGCATGCTGTGTATACTGTATAGACTGCTGAGCATACTGTGTATACTGTATAGACTTCTGAGCATACTGTGTATACTGTATAGACTGCTGAGCATACTGTGTATACTGTATAGACTGCTGAGCATACTATGTATACTGTATAGATTGCTGAGCATACTGTATATACTGTATAGACTACTGAGCATACTGTGTATACTGTATAGATTGCTGAGCATACTGTGTATACTGTATAGACTGCTGAGCATACTGTGTATACTGTATAGATTGCTGAGCATACTGTGTATACTGTATAGACCGCTGAGCATACTGTGTATACTGTGTAGACCGCTGAGCGTACTGTGTATACTGTATAGACTGCTGAGCATACTGTGTATACTGTATAGACTGCTGAGCATACTGTGTATACTGTATAGACCGCTGAGCATACTGTGTATACTGTATAGACTGCTGAGCATACTGTGTATACTGTATAGACTGCTGAGCATACTGTGTATACTGTATAGATTGCTGAGCATACTGTATATACTGTATAGACTACTGAGCATACTGTGTATACTGTATAGATTGCTGAGCATACTGTATATACTGTATAGACTGCTGAGCATACTATGTATACTGTATAGATTGCTGAGCATACTGTGTATACTGTATAGACTGCTGAGCATACTGTGTATACTGTATAGACTGCTGAGCATACTGTGTATACTGTATAGACTGCTGAGCATACTGTGTATACTGTATAGATTGCTGAGCGTACTGTGTATACTGTATAGACTGCTGAGCGTACTGTGTATACTGTATAGACTGCTGAGCGTACTGTGTATACTGTGTAGACCGCTGAGCATACTGTGTATACTGTATAGACTGCTGAGCATACTGTGTATACTGTATAGACTGCTGAGCATACTGTGTATACTGTATAGACTGCTGAGGATACTGTGTATACTGTATAGACTGCTGAGCATACTGTATATACTGTATAGACTGCTGAGCACACTGTATATACTGTATAGACTGCTGAGCATACTGTGTATACTGTATAGACTGCTGAGCATACTGTATATACTGTATAGACTGCTAACATACTGTATATACTGTATAGACTGCTGAGCATACTGTGTATACTGTATAGACTGCTGAGCATACTGTATATACTGTATAGACTGCTAACATACTGTATATACTGTATAGACTGCTGAGCATACTGTGTATACTGTATAGACTGCTGAGCATACTGTGTATACTGTATAGACTGCTGAGCATACTGTGTATACTGTATAGACTGCTGAGCATACTGTGTATACTGTATAGACTGCTGAGCATACTGTGTATACTGTATAGATTGCTGAGCATACTGTGTATACTGTATAGACTGCTGAGCATACTGTGTATACTGTGTAGACCGCTGAGCATACTGTGTATACTGTATAGACTGCTGAGCATACTGTGTATACTGTATAGACTGCTGAGCATACTGTGTATACTGTATAGACTGCTGAGCATACTGTGTATACTGTATAGACTGCTGAGCATACTGTATATATTGTATAGACTGCTAACATACTGTATATACTGTATAGACTGCTCAGAATACTGTATATACTGTATAAACCTCTGAGCTTAATTATAAGTCAGATCTTATTTCTTTTTATTACGATTGCTCTTCCCATCTGTGCTCGGTTATATTGGAGAATATTTATTGACACTTTTGTATCACTTAGGTTATTTATTACGTCTTATCGTATTGTAATTACATTTTCTCTATATTATCTTAGAATTTTCGGGTCTCCCTGGGATCATGTGATCATTAGTCAGCTGACTGTCTCATTTGATTTTCCTGGGTCCCAGGATCATGTGGTCACTGGCCAGCTGATCTGTTGTCTACCTGGTTGTGATCACGTGGTCATGTTGCTGCCATCTGAGTGTCTTCAGCTTCATCTTCATCTTCATTTGCAGTCCGCCATTTTCAAGGTTATCGGTGAGTGCGCAGATTTCATTGCTTTATGGCATTGCCTTTGATTGTGTGGGTCACTATTGTTTGTATCGATCTATTTATCTGTGTAGTCGCTATATGAGATCTTATTCTGAATGCACACGAGTTCCTTTGGTATATTGTGTTGTGTGATATAGATTGTATACATAGATCTGTTCTTGTGTTACATGTTGTTGCAAATATCGTTGTTTTTGTTGATTTTCGCCATTGTCATTTTTTTGTGTCATTGCCAGTGTTGTTTATTTGTTTTTTATCTAGTTTTTGGTTGTTGTCACAATGTAATTAGCATTTATTGGTTTTTGCTGTGTCTTATTGGGTTGGGCGTGTTTCACACCGCATATATGTACCAAGGGTTTACTTCTCAAAATCTTGTGCTATAACTAAGAGGCTAATGCCTTGAAACATGTATGACAGATTTTCTTCATCATTTGTTGCTTTTTTGGAGGGGGTTTGGTCATTTTTTTTGCGATATGACGTTTTTTTTGTTCATGTTTTTTTTAAAAAAAAATCATCATTATAAGTTAAGTTTTATATGATCTTTAATATATTTTTGGTGCTGGATTTGTGGATTTTTTAGTTAGTTTTTTGCCTGTGAGGGGGCGTTCACACTTGCGCCCGGTGTCCGCCCTGTGCCTCTCCGCTGGGCTTCCGTCTTCAGCTCCAAGAAACTGTACCAGGGATGGCTTTCCGGTGGTCCACTTTAAAACTCATTCATTTGGATGGGTTATTAAAGGTGACCACCAGTGTCCCCCTGCAGCCTCTCCGCAGGGAAACCGTTTTTTGTTTTTTTTTTGGCCGGATGCAAAGTCCTACATGTCCGATTTTGTGTCCGTCCGAAAAGAAAAGTTTTCCTGCGAAGAAGCTGCAGGAGGACACTGGCATTTAAATGAATGGGTTTTAAAGCAGACCACCCCTCCTTCTATATATATCTTAGAAATGCCTGAAGTAATATATATTATTATATAATATATATTATTTTTTTTAATATTGAAGGTTTGAGGGTAAGTTCACACATAGTTTATTGGTCAGGATTTTGAGGCCGTATCCGCCTCAAAATCCTGACCAAAAAGACGGCTCTCATTGAAAGCACGGTGGCTCAGTGGTTTGCACTGCAGCCTTGCAGTGCTGGAGTCCTGGGTTCAAATCCCGCCCAGGACAGTATCTGCAAGGAGTTTGTATGTTCTCCCTGTGTTTGCGTGGGTTTCCTCCGGGTACTCCGGTTTCCTCCCACACATCAAAGACATACTGATAGGGAGTTTAGATTGTGAACTCTATATGGGACAGTGACTGACAATATCTATAAAGAGGAATATGATGGCACTATATAAGTAAGCATAATAAATAATAATAATCATCAATGAGAGCCGCTCAGGAGTTTTTTCCAGGAGCCGAAAAAAGAAGCGAGGTGCTCATTCTTCAGGCGGAGTCGCCTCTCGATTTGGCCTGAAGACACTCCCTCCTCTGGACTGGGCCTAATCCAGATCGGAGTGCACGGCTGGATGACGGTGCAGAGCATCGGCTTTCATTTGCGGCTACCCGGTTTTTGGTCCGGAACCTGAGGCGGCCTCCGCCTCAGGTTCCAGAACAAAAAACTACGTGTGAAGTCTTAGGGTAACTAAGAGCAAAATGGTGGTATAGTGGATAGATAATATTGATTTATTAATAAATACAAGCCATTAGATCAATATTATGTGTATTACTCAGAATCATAGCTACCTTATAGGTGGGGCTCCAGTGCCAAATAAAATGTCTCTACATGGGGTACCTGGTGTTACATTCTTTGCTGTAGATAGCATAGTACAGTCAGTGGCGGTCCTTTTCCAATTGATGCCAGCCTAGGGGAGGTGACTGAAAATTTTAAAAAAACTTATACTCACCTCTCCTGAGCTCTGCGTCCTTCCTGCCTGTGACTGAGGTGATTGGGCCCCAGTGGTCACATGTAATGACATCATCGCATCCCACGTGTCCACTAAGGCCCAGCAGTGACATCTGGAGCATGTGACCTCAGTCGTCAGGCGGGAGTCTACCTTACTGTCACTGCTCTTAAGTAGATGTGACCTAATTCTCTGTATGATTAGACTACTACAATGTCCCAGAAGCCATTTTGCCCAATATAGTGGCACCCAACAATGTAATACATAACGATACAAGTGTTAGCCACGTGGCCCATATATGAAAGACATACTGATACAGGAAATCTGGGTCGTAACTGGAAATCACACATGTCTTGAGGACAAGCCGGTCTGAAAGCATATAAAAGCAGGTGTGGAAAGGAGAGTGTGAGAACTCTGCGAGTGCGAGTGTGCATTGTCTACATCAAGCAGGTCTTAAGTGTCTGATTTCAGATGAAATGTCCTTGTATTAATTGAGTTTAGAGGGGTAACATCTCCTTATATATTAATATTTGCTATCAAGTTACTGGTACTTCACCATTTTCTTTCAATATTTGCGGGCGGGTGATATATAATATATATATATATATATATATATATATATATATATATATATATATATATATATTAGCTGTACCCGCGACTTTGTCCCCGGCGCCCCTTTCCTTGCAGCCACCGCGGGCCTCTCCCACACCCTGGTGGGGGGGGGACCCCACAGCCCCGCTGCTGTTTCCCCTTCTCCCTGCTAACTACCTAAGCGTGCCCTCAGCCCCCCGTATTTGTAGTAAAATATGGGATTCTAATGATGGAATCCCTTTAACCTCACTGCTTCCCCGTTGTTTCCGTCCCGTCGCTGGCTGGATCTCCTACACGTCTCTACGTCCTTCTCAATTTCAATAGACACAAAATTGCGCTCAGCCAGTCCTTGATGGAGATGAATCCTCACTGCAGACAGATATTGGGTCATTTCTGGTGTCCAGTAAGACCCAGCAATGGGAGTGGCTGGGAATCGTTGGTATAAAGGTTGCCTTTTAATCTATTCTGGGCCCCACTATACACCCCATAAGTGTAAGTAACTTCAATGGTCCTATCATGTCAATTCATGTTTGAAAGATAAGTCGTATCGAGAACCAATGAATGTATATGAGTTCATTGACATATGGTTTCGGTTGACTCTATTAGGTCCACAGTCTGTGTCCATATTTGCAGGTCAACCCTATTCACATGAGCGATGCCGAACAATAATACTTTATCTGATATCCATCTTTTCTAATTGCCTGCAAACACTTTCTACTTGCGACACCTCTTGCCTTTACGTCTCATTTAAGAACAAGTTTTTCTAGGACAGAAAAGGCGTTCTTGACAAGTCTTTGGGGACGGCACTTTCTTGAGCATGTAACTGAGGTGCACGAAGCGTAGCGCACATTTAGTAAATGAGTTACCAGTCATTACCAGCTCTAGTAAATCAGTCTGCTTTCTTTTACTAATTGGAAAGTCCCTGGAATAGCGTTAATACGTGTTCGTAGACTTCATCGAAAGTAGAACATTGCAGTCAACTTCATCTGATAAGCGTCTGCTGGTCACTGGGTCATGGAAAGTCTTCTACACAAGGTTAATGTTCTGGTTCCCACTGTAAAATCACTGAGCCTGACTTGTAGGCCTATTATATCAAAGAGATAAAGCAAAACTGAGAAAGTGGAACATAGACCCCTTCATTGCCCTTCATCGCCCTCTTCTTTCAAAACTTACTGATCCATCACCATCCGTACCCGAGTCCCGGTCACCTCTTCCTTTGGGCTATAGAGTTTTTGGAATCCTTCCAATTGTTTAGTTTTAGATTGTACTGGGGATGTAATATCTTAGGCCTGGTTCACATCTGCGTTCGGTATTCCATTCGGAGAGTCGTTTTGGGAAGCGGTGAGCTTAGAAAAGCACATGGACCCCATAGACTATAATGGGGGTCCATGTGTTTCCCGTGCGGTGTCTGCATGGAACATGTGGAGAGAAAAGTACTTCATGAACTACTTAACTCTCCGCATGACTCATGCTGAAAACACATGGACCCCATTATAGTCTATGGGGTCCGTGTGCTTTCCTAAGCTCACTGCTTGTCAATGCGTTCGGTATTCCGTTTGGGGGTCCCCAATATGACTTTCCAAATGGAATACTGAATGCAGATGTGAACCAGACCTTACTGTCTAATATTATGAACTACCTAAGCATAGTAAATAAGAATTTGCTCTATAAAACTTTCTAACATAGTTTCCACTTCTAAGTTGTTGGATTTCCCTTTATTCTCTGTTATTTGTTGCATTTATTCTCTATTATGTCTTTCTTTCTTATATTTGTTAGATTTTTGTTTCATTTAAATAAATATTTCCCAGAAAAATAAATAAATCAGCAATTGGCACCCTAAGGATAGGTTCACAACGAGGAAAAGGTCGCGGAAACGTTTTCTGCCGTGTGAACATTCCGCACCGCTCGCTGCGACGGAATGCCAACGATTCCGTTGCAGCAGGCCCAAATGAATTGGCCTACACTGGAGCATCTCGAGCCGCGGCAAGATAGAGCATGTTGCTTCTTTCTTCCGCTACTAGCTAGCAGAAAAAAGAAGCGAGCGGCTCCCATTGAAGTCAATGGGAGCTGTTTTGGGCAGCGGATGCAGAGGTAGCCTCTTCTTTCTGTTGGAGTTATGCTCGCCCCCTAGTGGTAGGTCGCCACAGGTTACGCTATAGATTTATGGGTAATATAACTTCTACTGTACTGATGTATAACGTACGTGACTAATATTGATGCAGTATAAGCTGCAGATAAATGCAGGGTCAGGATAAGTATTGGGGGCAGGGAGAGCATGTTCTGGTGTTCTTCCCGTATGACGCTGGTAAAGCGCATTCAATAGCAAACAGAATATGATGTTCTATAAAACAATCTACAGCTTAGGACCTAAGGATGGATACAGTTTGTAGTGAGAAGATGCCAGTGAGAATCTGCTGCCAACAAGGAGGTTTGCAGATATCGTTTATCCATCAGAATTTTCTATTCTATTTGTGCTCTTGATCCTATAACCCATATTATTGCCATCCTCCCACCTACGTATATACTGTAGGATATACGAATTCTCTACAAGTGCGCTAAGCCTCAGTTCACACCTGCGCCTGGTCTCCGCTTGGGGATTCCGTTCCCCATTCCGCGTCTCTCCACGTTTTTCACCCTTTACAGGCGGAAACCTGGCCGACTCCATTATTGTCTATGGGTTTCCATGGGTAAATGCTCCTTTTTTTTTTTTTTTTTTTTTTTTTTTTTCTCTTTACAGCAAATTAGGTTTCCATTTGGGGGACCCCAAGTGCATCCCCCAAACGGAAACCCGAACGCAAGTGTAAACTTAGCGTATCTGTGTTATTTCCATACACTGTATAGCTGTATGTTATCTATTGGTGTGTAGGCGCCACCATTTGTCTGTAATATTCCTCAATGGGCTTCGTGAAATGTTTGTGGCCACTACTTAACAGGTAAAATTTGAGAAACTTTTTGGGAAACGAGAGTTATCTTGAAGGCGGCAGGAATTAATTTTGTATTATATTTCCCTGTAAATTTCTAAGTCATACGGCTTGGGTTAGATCAAAAGCGTTCATGGTGCTCAATGGGGAATTTGGTGTGGAATTTCAGCGCTGAAAAAAAAGCCTCCCATTGACTTCAATGGGGTCCTTTTTAGGCTAGCAGAACCCATTGAAGTCAATGGGAGACTTTTTTTTCAGTGCTGATATTCCACACCAAATTCCTCTAAGACATCAAATGATAACAGAAGATGCAGATCCGAGGGGGAGACGCCACATTCATCTTGATCAGTTATAACTCGGTCTGCTCACTCTTTTTACATGATGTATTCATAAGCTTTGTATTATATCTTGTTGGTGATCAGGATACTTACAACGTCTTCTGCAGTCGCACATGTGTCCGGGGAACATTGTTAACTCTGCGCATCCAAAGCGATCTTCGTGGGAATATGTACCTGCACGGTTGGATGGCGGTACGCTGATTACCTTTCATGGTTTGTCTCCAAGTTTATTACTATAGGGATAGATGAAATATATCAGTTACTCTAAAGCTAGATCAGGTGGACCCGAAAGGCGGAGACCATGTCCGCTTAGAACGCGGGTACACGCGGACCCCTTCCGGTTCTCCACTGTCTCCCAGCACGAACCGGTCCTGCAGCTCCACTGTTTTCTACCCAGGGGAGTCCTCTCGAACGTGACCACTGAGGCCAATCATAGGCTTAAGGGAAGGGACACAGGACGTCACAGCCAGTGAGGACTTACAGCAGAGCGGCGCGGGGAGGTACCAGAATATCCGGGGACAGGTGTGTCTGTAGAACAATACCACCGAAAATCTAAACTACCCAAATAGTAAACGTTCAGCCACTTCTGGCCGTCATGCCAAAAAAAGATTTTTTTAAAAAAAATGTATTTTTGATTTTTTTTTTTTCAATCGAACACCAGCCAAAAAGATCCAGCAAAGCCAAACTATTTTTGGCAGACTAAAGTCTGCTGCTGGTCATCGGGAACAGATGTTCGGGGTATTTTTTTTGTTGTTGTGGATTTGCCTGCTTATTTTTGAACCAAAGCCAAGAATGGCTACAAAATGAACGGGGAAGGAATGTATATGAAGCTCTAATATATATGGTGGCCTCTCAAATCTCTCCAGAGGTTGATGGGAGGGGAGATAAAGATGGAGTAGGTTGGATTTTAACTGCCCGATCTTTTCATTCTAGGGAAGAAAGGCCATCACCAGTAGGGTTGAGCCGATCTTGAGATTTCAGGATCGATTTTAAAATCTGGTTTCCGATCATTTTCCAGCCGATCACTATCGTGAAATTTGCTTGATCGCTGATTGGGATCCGATCTTTCCCGATCGCTCAACCCTAGTCAATGCTTCTCTATGGGAAAAGTCACTTTTAGGGTTGAGACGATCTTGAGATTTCAAAATCCGATTTCCGATCGTTTTCCATCGTGAAGTTTGCTCGATCGCCGATCAGGATCCAATGTTTTCCAATCCCGATCGCTCAACCCTAATCACTAGAGATGAGCGAACACTGTTCGGAACAGCCATTCCGAACAGCACGCTCCCATAGAAATGAATGGAAGTGGCCGGCACGGGGGGGGGGGGTGGTTAAGCGGCCAGCCGCCGGCAGAGCGTACGTACCAGGTGCTTCCATTCATTTCTATGGGAGCGTGCTGTTCGGATCGGCTGATTCGAACAGTGTTCGCTCATCTCTACTAATCACCAGAGGAATCTGGCAGTAGCTTTAGGCTCAGGCCCCACATTGCAGAAATGCAGCTTTTTTGTTGCAGATTTTTCTGAGGTTTTTTTTTTTTTTTTCAGTCAAAGCCAGGAGTGGAATATGCAAAGGGAGAAATATAATAACTTTCTATATATTTACCATTATTGACATTGAAACACAGCAAAATCTGCAACAACAAAAGCTGCGTTTCTGCGTTGTTGGCACGTCCAGTATGTCAGTGGGATGTGCTAACAATAATGTATGATGTACTGCCGGCTTTACAAGGGCACATAGTTAGACACTGTATACTATGAGGTGGATATTTGGCTGTATCAGGGTCTTCTCAGACCCATTGCATGCTCCCTCTGCCATATGCAGATGTTAATGTGCTGTTTTTGCAGTTTATTTTTAGCATGTACAGGTTGTATTTTAGCAGAATTGCAATTTTCCTTGTTGATGTCGGCGAGACTAAAATGTGCAACGAATAACAAAATGTAATTTTTCTCCTCTATTTCTGCGCATACTTTACAGTGATGTATTAGAATATGGGAACACACATAATATGGAACGTCAGCTCCCATTGTACATTCAGAAGTTATCCAGTGCGTGTTGTAGCTCCGGCTATGGAGTGCATTGAATCTCTGTCTGTTGTGTCCATGTTTGTGTGTTCTACTGTAGAGCTCTAAGAAGCTTTGTGAGAACATGAGCTGATTGTATGCAATTTAATCCAGGAGCTCCCAGACGGATTTAACCACTTCACTGTCGCTCTGTCAGCCTGCGCTTGTAAGCACAGCATTGTGTGTCATGGCTACCCTCGACTTGTTTTGACTTTCCAAGGTGTAAAACATGCTGGGAAATGAATGCTATTAAAGTATAGATGAGAGTATAATGCAAAGTAGCGACTCTTAACCCCGAAAGGTATTTCCGAGAACACAGATCTTAGAAAATAGCACTTAAATAATACGATCCTTTGTAATCTTTTACAAAGAAAACATCCTAAAAAATATTTAGAACTTCTATCTATCACCAGGGACTAACTCGCCCCCACGTATGTCTTTATCCAACCTCATCTACTATGTAACTATGTAACTTACAAAATCTAAATGTGATGGCAATTCGAGGGAGGTTAAAACCGAATTGTAAAATTGTAGAATTCCGAAGAGCGAGGCAGGAAAGTTCAGTATTCTGTTTGTTCTATGTACTGGCTGATTTCCGTTTTCTAGTGGCGGTCTTATTTGCTGTGACATATGGCAGTCGTATTTGGCTGTAACTTTCATTTAGCTTCCCGGTGAAATGTTTCTTAGCTGTTGATAGAATACGATGAAGAATCAGATTCATAGGTGACAACTTATATGTCTGCACTGCCTGTGCAAATGTATAGCCCTAAGGAAACAAAATCATATATATATATATATATATATATATATATATATATATATATATATACACATGGCACCCCTGTCCCCCTGCACCAGCTCCCCTTCGCCCATTCCCCTCCCACATCCCCGGCCCCCACGTCCATAGCCCTGATGCCCCCCCCCCCCTCTCCTGCACCGTGGTACATAAGCACTGACTCTGCCTATGTACAGCGACGTCCAGCACCCATAGCAGCTGAGAGTGCGAAATGTATGTTGCAGAACTTTGCCCGAGTTTCCCCTCCTTTCAGCACACTCAAAGAAACGGTTCACCCACTGCGCGCATCAGATCCCCAAAACCAAGCCTGCATCTTGGCAATCTAACTATCTAATCTAAAAATATAGCCAAACCGGGGAGAAGAAGAACCCCAAGCCAGTTCTAAAACTGGTAGAGTAGGAAGCCATAGGCTTCCTGCCCTACCATTTTCTGACTTGTAGATCGCAAGGACTGTGAAGTACAAGCTGCGGGCGGTGAGTGTGTGAGTTACTTACCTCGCTTTTCCCCATTGCATCTCGCTCCTTCTTGTTCTAAAATCACATGAAATGTCACAGCATTGCCCACAGAGGAGAGAAGTACCAAGGAGCAGTGAGATAACTAATGGACTAATACTCAACCTTGTAGGTGTACAGTAATGAGGGTCACTGTGTAGAAGAGACTCTACGGGCCACTGAGTGGGTCATTGTATTGGGACATTGATGGGGCCATTATATTGTATGGAGGCCATTATACTACTACTTCTGATCTGTTCCACCAATGGCTAATGGTTGGTTATCAGTGGTGGGAGTTAACTTTTTCCCACTGGGGGGGCTCTCCTGCTGAGGCCAGTCTTGTATCATAGAGACATGAGGAGGAGAAATGGGGAACTGGTTACGTTCCATAGATATAAATAAAATATTTCTTATGTATTTCTCAGTTTTAATTGTAAAATGGAACAAGATAGGAACAAGGTGAAAACAAGAAGGGTGAAGGCATGAGAAAGTCCTAAAAAATGTCTTTATGCAGCATCCATAGTTAGAGCCCCATTAAGATGCAGATACAATTGCAAATTCCAAAGGAACTCCATGCACTACAATTCGGCTTCTTCTTTTCAATCTTGGGGTACACTGTAAAGTAATGTGGGGTTACAATGGGGCCATTAATCAGGGGATACAATACAAGACAAGTTCTTTTACTGAGTGTAATACATTTTACCAAAAATCAAAATGTGAACCTGTAATCCCATTGAATTTTATTTGATGGTTCCCACTTTTATGTTCCACTCCCAGTCTATAAGGGGGTAGTCTAAACCTTATCCCCTTGGTGACATAAACTCCCACCAGACAGATTATGGTAAGCGGCATACAGGTTATAGTATTGTGAAGGAACAGGCTCAGGAGTGACGTCCATGCCAACTGGAACAAGGGCTAGCTATAAAATACAGGGTATTGGTGCCTTGACAGTAATGGGGAGAACTTCCCCTTTCTGTTCCATTGTAAAATATACCCTGTATACAGTGCCCCATGCTTTGCACCTGAATAAGAAAATAATCCTGTATATGCCCCATGCTGTAAACGTCATCAAAAATGCCTATTCTGCGGACATTTGCAGCGACGCTTTGCAAATGAACACAAGACTGATCACTAGTCCCAGAATAATACGACATTGTTACTTAGGGGCTTATAGAAGACAAACAATGTTGTACATTTTGACACACACTGATTTGCAATAACCTCGCTCCATCAGATCCCTAAGGGAAAGTTGATGAATTTGCTTTATTGTATTTTTATAGTTTTATTCCTGGAGAAGCAGAATAGTTTCCCTATGAGCTCCCTGAATTGCAGTGGGCAGATCCCAGCCTGGTCCAAATTCCGCCTGTCTCTTCACGGTGAAAAAATCCAGAGCAAACGCCGAACAAAGGCGGCAGCTGATTGGCCGGATTCGCACACCTGTCCGTCTGTTTATCCTTACCATTCTATGCCAAAGCAATGAGAGGAGGTGAGAAATGTTAGACAATGAGCCAAGAGTGACAGAATGGAGGAGAGGCAGCCAGGGGAATCCTGCTTCCAATTCTCTCCTCAAACATTAATGCTCTCTGATAGATTTCATCTTTTTAACAGCAGCCAAGAGCTGACTTC
Source organism: Leptodactylus fuscus (assembly GCF_031893055.1). NCBI lineage: Eukaryota > Metazoa > Chordata > Amphibia > Anura > Leptodactylidae > Leptodactylus > Leptodactylus fuscus. The sequence goes on along the minus strand of NC_134275.1, from coordinate 15,120,539 downwards.
CCTTGTTCTCTTCAATCTCATGTCTCCCCAGGGCTAAAACCACATGGAATTTTCGGGGTTCTTGCTGAGCGTTTGCGTGGGGAAATATTCTCATGGTGAGCAAACAAAGGATGTCTGCCAGTCACGCACACAAGTGCTAACCAGGGAATGGTGGAAGGTAATGCAGCTCGGCGAGAATGCTGACAAATCCGAGTTTTCTCATTGTAAGAACAAAATACTTAATGCTTGGTGATCAGCAAGGAGCGGCAAAGAAGAGGCTAAAATGCTTACCGGCTTCTCTGCATACAACAAAATGAAGTCTCCTCCACCAGAACCCTCCTGAGATGTCTACTACATGTACATGATGGGGTGTGATATTGAAGGGCTTGTCCACTTTCAGCAAATAAATTTTATTCTTTGTACAATGAAAATATATTTTCTAGCTCAATTATTCAGTTTTCTAGATCTCTGCTTGTTGACTTTCATCCAGTATGTGGACCCTAAGGCCTGGACGCCACGGGATGGAAATGCTGCGACTTTACAGTAATAGCAAAGTGGATGGGATTCTAGCAAATCCCTTCCCCACTTTGCAAGTAGGGAACGAGATGCGGACACGCCGAGATTTCCAAAACCATCGCGGTTTTGGAAATCACAGCATGTCAATTATATCTACGGAAGAGCCAGTGGTTTCCCCATAGGTATAATTGTAACACAAAGTCTGCGGAGGAAAACTCTGTGAACTTTCTGTCTAAAATGCTGCAGGAAGAACTGCAATGCGTTGCTGCCGCAGTTTTTCCCCATGCAGCGCTTTATTGCTGCGGGTCGTCCCAAGGGGCCTTAGCTTTAATCTGGCCCTAAATCTTGAATGGAAGCATTAATTTATCACAAGCAGGGGTCGGCAACCCCCAGCACACATACCAAGACTGATTCATGATGCTTATCTCTCTGGTACGGCAGCCCGAGTCCTCGCCAAAACGATATTGCTATTGTTATACTGTGTTGTGTGTACAGACCTCACAGTATAATAAGCAGTGCAGCACTTCCAATACCGCGCTCTTTTGGCGATGGGGTCCCTAGTCAATAGTCCAATCTGCCTCCCCCAAGTTTGGCCCTGCACGTCGGGCATACAATCCCTATGTGTAACAGGGAAAGGCGGACCTCTTGACTGACATGGCAACCCCCCAGATCCTGCAATCTCATCGCAGGGAGTCTGAGCGGCTGAAAGGGGGGAACTCTTGCCTTCCCCCTTCAACCACCTAGATGTCTTGATTGCAATTGCTCTTGGTATCTGAGGGGTTAAACAATAATCATTATCGGCTAGTCCCAGATCCCGAATTTGTAATTCGTCCAAGACCTGGAAGTCATGCGGCAGGCAGAACTCCTGTGCCCGTGCTATATGAGGGCCATACTATTACAGTGCTGTGCATTAAGTATATACTCAGTGTGACGTAATAGTATATAGAGGAGGAATGGGTTACTGATAGAGATGAGCGAGTACTATTTGAACGTCCGTTTTGAATAGCACGCACCCATAGGAATGAATGGAACCCCCTGCGTGTCGGCTGCGTCCATTCATTCCTATGGGTGCATGCTATTTGCAACGGGAGTTTCGGATAGTACTCGCTCATCTCTAGTTACTGACTATCCTAAGAACTGTAGCTGGGCTTTCCATCACCTCAGGCAAAGGTTCAGTTTACAGCCCTGCATCTAAATACATAAAAGAGACTTATTGACACCCCGTCACCTCAATAACCAGCACCTGGAGCACGTTCCCTTGTCGCCCCCACAGCAAATTCCCTGACTATTGCTCTTATCAAGCCATATCCGTTGAACTCCTCTTGAGACCGGGGATCTCTGATAGAGATGACTGATCCTTCAAGATTCAATTTGGGTTCACTGGTTCAGGTCAAAAGTTTGGTTCGGCCTGAACCAGTTTGTTCTGAACAGACTCACAGTAAGTCAGTAGAGGTTTTATAGGGAAACTGCCGCCATTTCCATAGGTATAGTTGACATTCTGCAATTTCCAAAGCCGCAACAGTTTTGGAAATCGCAGCATGTCCACTGCGCGTATTTTTCTGCAATGTTGGGATGGGATTTGCTGGTGGCAGCACCATGTGGTGCCTCGGCCTAAGGAAGTAGAAGCAAATTTGGGTTACTGCAGTAAAAACTCCATAGACAGGGCGATCTTTTTGGAATTCTGCGCCCCTGCAGCTAGCATTGCAGATTGCTCAGGGTTTTATATATGCATGGTCAATGTTTTCAGTAAGTCAAGCTATTTTCATCTGTCACATGTCACCGTTCTGCTCATTTACACGGGGCAATTATCCTTACGACCGCTCGTTATTGTTCACGTTTGTACGATAATTGCACTGCGTAAATGGTCTTGCTATTCAGCAGCTTTTACTATTACCATAACATCTGTCAATTCTTGGGTCAGGCACGACAGGGTTAACCCGTTTGGCAGCTGTAGTGAACACACATATGCTCGTAGCTTTGTTCATTGTGAGACACGGCTCCATAATATCCATATATCCTCGCTGCTCCGCGATCCAAGCACTGCGAGGAATAACGCAATTATTGGCACCCGGCGCTCCAGCGCTCCAGGGGTTAAGCCGCCTGTTTTTATTCCAGTCACTGACAGGCAGTGGGATTCAGCGCAGTCCTGGCCCCAATCTGATTTCACATTGCATCTGCCGGCAGCTGGAAGTGATTAAACTCTGGAATTAAACTGCAGAATTCGGCACAGGGCAGGACGCAGCGTGCAGCTTTTATTAAAATAAACGGATTATTCTGGCTGCACTGGTTAAAGGTCAGGTGTGTGACACCATGTCCGCTCTGGGTGCCTAATTGGGGGGAATTACCTTGCAACCAAAGATATGCTGACTGATGCGTTACTACGTGTGAGAGACGCAGGCTAGACCTAGTGCTTGAGCAAGAACAGGGAAGGGACACCCCAATAATCCCTGGGCACTGCAATTGACTGGGATTACTGACCACACCAGGGTCAGAGTACCAGACCATCGTCCAGTGGCCCGGACTTCAGCACCTCCAGTAGTGTCGGTCTTGTCAATATCATAACTCACATGTTTAGGATTTTTATATATATAGGCGCAGATTTTGCACCATAAAGGGGTGCGCCCATGAATACAACTTATTCCCTATCCACAGCACTGGACTTTGCTATACTGTACTATTGTCATAACTGGAAGTTCCATAGTAATGAATGGATCATCCATTTAGGCCCAGGGGAATGTCACCCTGTTTTTATTATTGAAGGGGTCCCGACCACTAGGGATAGGGATCGAGCTGTATACATGAGCAAACCGTTTAAGGTAAAGAACCCTAACGGGAGCCTTCACATGGAGTAAACGCGCGTGTATTTTTGCAAAATACACGTGTAAAAATAAGACTCCCAATGACTTCAATGACATTTTACAGGCGTATATTTACACGTGTATTTTTACACGCGTATTTTGCAAAAATACACACGTGTTTACTCCATGTGAAGGCTCCCATATTAGTCTGAGACCCCACATTACGTAAATGCAGCTTTTTTTGTTGCAGATTTTGCTGCGGTTTTTTGAGCCAAAGTCAGGAGTGGATTGAGGAGAAGGGAAACATCTAAGAGCTTCCGTTATATCTTCCATTTCTTTATAATCCACTCCAGACTTTGGCTCAAAAAAACGCAGCAAAATCTTAACAAAAAAAGCTGCGTTTCCGCAACATGGGGCTTCAGCGTTGGGGTAAGTTCACGCACAGTTTTTTGCTCAGGATTTTGAGGCCTTATCTGCCTCAAAATCCTGACCAAAAAGACGACTCCCATTGAAATTAATGGGAGCCGGAAAGTTCTTTTTTCCGGGAGTCGTTTGTCCCAGCTCCTGGAAAAAAGAAGCGACATGCTCATTCTTTCAGGCAGATTTGCCTCGCAACATCCGCCTGAAGACACTCTCTCATTCATTTGGGCCTAATCCAGAGCAAAGTGTGTGATTGGATGTGGGGGCAGTGCACCGGCATCCAGTCGCAGCTACCCGTATTTTGGTCCGGAACCTGAGGCAGCCTCCACCTCATGTTCCGGACCAAAATCCAGTGTGAACTTACCCTGCGGGTCCATTCACACGGAGAAAAATGGTGAGGAATTTGGTGTGGAATTTTCCACACTGGAAAAAAAAAAAGTCTCCCATTGATTTCAACAGGTTCTGCTAGCTTTTTTTCCACTAGCAGAAGAAGGAACCCATTGAAGTCAACGGGAGGAATTTTTTCAGTGCTGAAATTCCTCACCATTTTCCTCCATGTGAATGAATGAAGTTCCGTGGGAAAAATGACAGTGGAAATGCACATTACCGGATAGTACTACCACAATCAGAAGATGTGACGTTACCAGTCAGTACTGCTACATACTGCCACAAAAGAAAACCCATCTATGAGAGTTATCACCAAGATCTTCGCGAGCCTCTTCAGTTAGGTTCCATTCCCACAGAGTAACGCGCCGCGCATTCAGACACGTATACACCTGTCAGAGTGTGAGCGCTCAAAACAAATCCCATTTACTTTGATGGGTGCCAGCTCACGCACGCTACACATTGAAATCAATGGGTTAAAAAGATTCCCATTGATTTCAATGTGTAGTGCCCATAAGCCGGCACCCATTTAAGTAAATGGGATCTGTTTTGAGCGCTCATTCTCTGACACGTGTATACGTGTCTGTATGCGCGGCGCGTTACTCCGTGGGAACGGAGCCTTAACGTCTCTAGACCTAAAGAAGTGTGAAGAAAATCTATCAATTCAACTTGCTCAAACACCTCTTAAAAACTTTTAAAAAATTCATAATATGTTAAAAAAAAGTACTATCCTTATAAATAAGGAAACCCCAAGACCAACTGGTCTCCCAATGAAGCTCATGCATTCACCTTCAGCCAAACACCTTGGATCAATTTTTTACTTCTTTACCAGTATAAACATATGATCCAGAAAAAGCTAAACCGCCCATAAGGAGAGGATTTCCTTACCTTCATAGGCATATCGGCCATATTCAACGACCTCAATGTGACCATCAACATAGGAGAAGATGGCAGCAAAACAACAGCTGTATATCGTAAAGAAACAGCTATGGACAGCTTGTTGTTGCGGGACAGCCATCATCCCAATGCTTTACGCAGGGGGACTCCAAAAAGCCTCACAATGAGACGCAATTGCTCAACCTTCTCAGGATACAAGGAGGCAGCAGATGAGTTGGAGGGACGTCTCCATAGATGAAGTTCTCCTAAGAAACTGTTACAAGAGGCGCGGGATACAGCTGCTCACCAGGACCGTGTCGCCCTCCTAAATCCATGAATTTAGGAGGAGAATACTCAACCACATTGGCAATATCAGACATGATAATGATAAACCTTTGGGTGTGTCACGGAGATGAACTCAAATCTATTTACTTTCAAGGGGTTGAGAAAATCCGCACGGTGGGAGGATGTTGATCGACGCCTTCTGCAAAAAGAAGCCGAATGGGCATTCAGACTGAAAAGTCTGAAGCCATTGGGTCTGAATGACTGAATATCCTACACTCGTTCCATTTAGTAAGGGAATGTACTCTGCGTAGTTTGACGTTTGCGTTTGGTACGTCATTGACATTGGTCACATCTTCTACATATTATCATCTGGGAAGATAGGTGTCGGTTTTTATTCTTAGGGGTTTCACATCCAACCCATTCTGATTTTTTTTTCATAGTACGTTGTACAGAATATTAAAGGGTGCCATTATGTCCTCCTATGGCTCTGTAAATGGAAAAATAAAGTCATGGCTTTTGGAAAGCGCGGAGTAATAGATGAAAATGTAAAAATGAAAAATGGCTGTGGTGGGAAAGGATCAATAGGATGCAGGCACCCCGCAAGCAGGCGCAGTATGAGTGGCCGTCGCGTCATCAGTTCTGGCCCACACATTCATCAAAGGGTTGACATACGCTTCAACCAAAAGTCAAATATAAGTTTCATAAAATCTTGAAATAATACAACATGGACATTACCATTTGTTAGCCATCACTGCTCTTTCTCGGTCGCATCTATGCTGTATCCTGGGCTATGTACAACACCATAGGCTGTCTATAGCTGATGACTCCTCCATGGGATGGTGATGGAGAATGTGAGGGGGCCAGGAAGACCTCCTCATGGTAAACTGGGAGGGTTCCTGTGGTTCCAACATGATAACTTCAGCCGGGTCTCTCTCATCCACTGTCTTTGACCGTCACGACTACTGGGTTGGCTGCAAGGTCCATCTACATTATAATTCTGGAGGCCCATTCTAGTTGGACTAAATTATTATATTCTTGGTCTGGAATACTACCATTCATTAAGGTCCCTGATCCTATTATGTCCACCACTACATAAAGACATAGACTACGTGCTATTAAATAAAGACAGATGGGACCGGGGTCTGCCAAGACAAGCAGCTCCGCCATGCAGAGGACTCCAAGGGATCACATCTTCAATATTCAGTTCTCTTCGATGTGCTTTTCATTACACGGCACTAAAATGAGAAGTTATAAGTGGTAATAATCAGCGTCTTTCTTATTTCTCGGGTGCCTAGCGGTATCAGCTTGGTACCTAATCTCTTTTTGGTTGACAGTAGCTGTGGTGGTTTTTGAAAACCCAGAATACCAAAATAGAAACTTCTTATGACTTCAATGCTCTTTTATGTGTTTCTTAGCTGTCTAACATTTGTTGGGGGGCGTTCACACTACCACCGCTGTCCGTGTTGAGGTTTCCATCCTAAACCCCTGAGAAACTGGACAGGGGGTGGCTTGCCGGCAGTCAGCTTTATAGGTAACCACCGGTGTCCGTATGCGGCCTCTCCGCCTGGAAACCTTCTTTTTTGCACGGACATAAAGTCCTACATGTCCAACTTTGTGTCCGTGCAAAAAAAAAAAAACAGTTTCAAGGCAGAGAGGCCACATACTGACACAGGGCGGACAGTGGCGGTAGTGTGAACGCTCCCTTAAAAGAGATGAGTGAACTGGTTCAGTTTGAACTTGATACTTTGGGCGTTCGCCACCCACGAACTGGAAGTGAAATTTTTATACTCTGGGGACTCTTCAGACTGGGGATGGGACTCTTCCATTTGGAGGAGATATTCTGGCTTGGATTTATTTCCAGACCAAAGGTGGGCAATTAATTTTCCCATGGGGGCCTCATGAGAAATCGAAACGGTTCTAGAGGGCAATGCGCGCCACGGCAAATGTAGCTCCACACACTTCTATGTTGACTCTGCCCATTCTTAGCCATTTTTCCATGTGCCCCCATAAAGTATAATCCTCCAACAGTCACCCTAACATGTCCCACATTATAATGTTCTCCTCCAAATGTCCCACAGTATTAAGTTCCTCTCCTCGTGCCCCAGTTTAAACTAGCAGACACCAGATGGGACATTAAACTGGGGGCAGCTAGAGGCATATAAGATGATTTCATCAAAGGTCCACTAGCCAACTAATCTTTTATCCTACAAGCTTTGTGGGCCGGTCAGAACCCATTAGAGAGTGGGATGTGCCCAGGTCTGTCCTAGACTGTAGGAAAAATAGGCTTTGGCCCATAGGGATCCAAAGATCCAAGGAAAACACAGTGCATATTCCTTTCCCAGAATCCTTAGCAGGGCATGTATAGTATATAAAAGCCTGGACACCAAGAGGAGAGGCAAGGAAACTGTACCTTGACTCGCCTACAGTTTTTGTGTGACAAAGGCGCAATTCACTATATGTCCATCGTAAAATGATAACGTATCGTTCCTTCTCATAGAAGCCTGGCATACCTTGGGGAATAACCATGTCAGACGCACTATATAATGGATACAGATGGACAACATAAAGGGCCGAGGTATTTGTGAGTGTGCAGTATGGTATGTAATGGAGAGTGTCCATCCATAGACAGCGAGCTCGGAGCACAGACATTGTCACTGTTAGCGAATCTTGTCGGTGAGGGAGTTTCAACTCTTGCTCATTATTCTTTCAGCTCTTCGCCTTCTCGCCAAGACGTTTTATCATATTTATATCCCTTTGGACATTAAGTACAATATCTTAACATTGCTGGAGCATCAATCGTAGACGATAATCCCATTTTGTTTATTTTTTGGCATTCTTCCAAACTACAAAACTAGACATTTTGGCAGTAAGAAGGATTTCATCTAATAATCCTACACTCGAGCACAGTGATGACACAAGGGGTTTTTGGGTTTTTTTTGAGAATGAAATAGGACGCCCTGACATGTACAGGACTGCGATAATTACTTATTAAAGACAAACTCACGCTAAATGTTTTGATCTATACAAGGCGAACATGTGATCTTATGGAAATGAGAGCGGATCATTTTACTGAGAAATCCATTTACAAGTTGTTTGTTTCTCATTTCCATATTCCTGCACATTCCTAAAGCCGTATTTAATCTTACTGGGACTTGCCAGGGCTAATAACGTGTCCTGGATAAGTCCTCAACATAGGGAGATGGCTCGAACTCCTGAAGGAGTGGGCTAGTCTACCAAATAACTGAGGATTTCGAGCAAGTTGTTGACTTTCAGACAGATAATCTTCTCTCTATGCTTAACTCTTCTAAGGGGGCGTTCACAATACCACCGCTGTCCGACACAGGGTTTTCATCCTAATCCCCGGGGAAACTGGACAGGGGATGGTTTGTCGGCGGTCAGCTTTAAAACCCATTCTTTTGAATGGGTTTTTAAAGGGTAACCACCGCACCATTAATTCCATGGTGCTGTACATTATTATATTAATTCCATGGTGCTTTACATTTGGGGGTTACATACAATACACAAAATATACAGGTAGATATAACACTAACAGTGACCAACTGGTATGGTGGGGCAGAGGGCCCTGCCCGCGAGGGCTTACAATCTATGGGGGAAGGGGGTAGAGACAGAAGGAGAGGGGGAGACTGTACAGATGGCGGTGCGGTGATAGTGTTATTGGAGGGTGTATTGAGGTTGTCTTCAGGGCCTTCTTGAATCCTGTGATTGTGGGGATCAGTCTTATGTGTCTTGGTAAGGAGTTCCAGAGTATGGGGGATGCACGGGAGAAATCTTGGAGACGGTTGTGTGAGGAGCGGATGAGGGCAGAGCGCAGTAGGAGGTCATTGGAGGATCTGAGGTTACGTGTGGGCAGGTAGCGGGAGATTAGTTCAGAGATATATGGAGGGGACAGGTTGTGGATGCCTTTGAATGTTAACGTTAATAGCTTGGACTCAATTTGCTGGGCTATAGGTAGCCAGTGGAGGGACTGGCAGAGGGGAGCAGCCGGTGATGATCGGGGGAGTGAGGTGAATTAAGCGGACAGCGCAGTTTAAGGTGGACTAGAGGGGGGCGAGGGTGTTTGCTTGGAGTCCATGGAGAAGGGTGTTGCAGTAGTCTAAGCGGGAGATTATGAGGGCATGGGCTAGCATCTTGGTCATTTCAGGGATAAGGAAGGAGCGAATTTGATGGATGTTCTTGAGCTTGAGGCGGCAGGAAGTGTTGAGGGTTTGAACGTGTGACTTGAAGGATAGGTCGGAGTCCAGGTAACCCCAAAACATCGTGCCTGTGGGACTGGTGAACGTGGGGTTCCATTAACTTTGATAGATGGGTCGGGTGGAGGGGCCATACGGGGTGGGGTGAAAATGATGAACTCCGTTTTCTCAATTTGAGAAAGCGGGTATCCGTATGCGGCCTCTCCGCCAGGAACCTGTTTTTTGCTTTTTTGCACGGACATAAAATCCTGCATGTCCGACCTTTATGTCCCCGCAGAAGGGCTGCATATGGACACCGGCGGTTACCTTTAAAAACCCATTCAAATGAATTGATTTCAAAGCTGTCCGCTGGCAAGCCATCCCCTGTCCAATTTCTCCAGAGTTTAGGACGGAAATCCGTGGGCGGACAGCAGCGGTAGTATGAACGCCCCCTAACTTCAATCCGTTCAGGGAAAGGAAGTCATCTGTACATGAGCTGCCCATAAGATAATTACTGTACGTGAAGGAAAGCAGCTGGAAAACATGGAGGGGTATTCAAAAAATGTGACAAAATGTTTCTATATGCACTATGGTGCATCCTAAACAACCCCCTTTCCCAATAAGCCACAACTCCTTTTTGCTAGACCTAGACCTTTGTGTCTAAAATACTTGTGTTGTAACCCATGTTCTCCAATTTTTGGTACTAAAATTGTAGGGCATTTCATAAGTAAATACGTCTACCATTAAGAGGCATCGTAACAACCTCTGTTAGGGGCCCCACGAGACAGAAACGCCGCAATTTGCCCGTGGAGTTTTACAGTATGGGCAAAGTGGATGGGAGTCTACTGAATCCCTGCCTACTTTGCGGTAAAAACCGCTGTGCGGACACACTGCAATTTGCAAGACCAGTGCGTTTTTGGAAATCGCAGCATGTCCATTTTACTTACGGAAATGCCGGCGGTTTCCCCTTAGGTATAATTGTAACAGAAAGTCTGGGGAGGAAAACTCTGTTTAAAGCACTGCAAGAAGAACCGAGATGTGTTGCCACCGCAGTTTTTCCCCACACCGCTTTATTGCTGGGGCCTTGGCCTAAGTGGAACGTTGTGGCCTGAACAGGAGTCACCTGTCCATCTCTATCATAGGGCATACCCCAACCGTCCCGATTTCCGCGGGACATTCACGATTTCTGTGACGTGTCCTGCGGTCCCGGTTGGAGGGAGGTATGTCCCGATTTCAACTCAGATCTGCGTCCGAATACATACGCAACTAAAGCAAGGAGCATTCTGGCTAGTCGCTGTGTAGGCGCGATGTGATGATGTCACATCGCACCTACAACAGTATTAGCGAGACTGCGGAGAGAGCGGCGGGGGAGTGAGGAAAATGTGAGTGTAATGTGCGTACACATTGAGGTGGAACATGACACTGGGGGCAGAGATGGGGGGACATGAAACTGTGGGCAGATATGGAGGGACATGAATCTGGGGACAGAGATGGAGGGACATGAATCTGGGGGCAGATGAAGGGGGGGACGGCATGACACTGGGGGCAAAGATGGAGGGACATGAATCTGGGGGCAGAGATGGGGGGACATGAATATGGGGGAGAGATAGAGGGGCGACTGTAGGAGGATTATACTGTGTGGGAGCACGTGAAAAATGAATGAGAATGGGCGGAGTCCACATAAAAGTGGGTGGGGTCAAATTTGCCACGACACGCTGCACATTTTATCCCTGTTTCTACTTTTCAAAAGTTGGGAGGTATGTCATAGTAACTTGGACTTGTGGACATAGGGCAGTATGATAGCTCAGCAAAAATATACCAATAGGAAAATTGGCTTCCCATGTAGACCAGTCCAGAATTTATAGGGACATGGTCAGACAACTCTGAAATCTATTCTCCGGTGAGTATACAACACTGAATATTGCTCAAGCTGTACGGTGTTTGGGGGATATTAATAACAGTCAATTTCCTCGCTTTTCTTTACCTCTAAATAGATATTAATGGGAATTTCTGATTCCAGAATCGTACATAGCACTAGCTCACTGTGCGGTCTCCAGGGCACGTTGTTTATTGCATGGTGCTCTATTTCTGGCATTTTTTTGTGTGTGTTTTTTTTTTTCTAGAGGCCCCAAAAGGGGAAAAAAATACGCCACATATGTTGATGTTTGCACATGCAGTAGAGCACATGTGGTTTGGAAGAGTTATAGGATCATATGGCAGGATAGAAAAGTTGAAACAATATATTAGGATGCAGAAATATCTCCGGACCTATAACTCCTACTAGATCTCTAATATGTTTGGGGTTTGCATATGGCAGTATTGTGGCTTGCTTTTAGAAAATGGTACAAAATTTCCGATACACCACAAGTTAATACATAGAATACCTACAGATCCATAAAATAGATCGATAGGAACGTAGTGTCAGTCAATGTAAAGGATCCATGTATGCAAAATTGTTCCGGCATATAGCATAAACCTTAGAGTACAAACAAACAACAAACTTCACCAAACCACCGTCTACCCGTGGAGCGCTGTGCATGGCCGCAGCTGCTGTGCAGCACAGTCTGCAGACCCTATGCACACCAGGACCCTAGGCGCAGGAAGGCCCGTGACCCGCGGATGGGAGGTGGGGGGAGGGGAAGCTGGGATCGGGGAGGGGAGGCTGGGATCGCAGTGGGGGGAGGGGGGTGCCGGGGTCGCAGTTAGGAGGGGATGTTGGGGTCGCGGCAGCCGCAGGGCAATGGGAGGGGGCCCCGGGGCCACGCTGCAGGTGGGTCACGCAGGAGGGGAGGGGGCCACGGACCAAGTCGCGGGTATTGCTAGTATATATCTATTCCAGTATTCTATGACTAGAAGAATCTGTAACCCAAGGCTCCAATATGTCTGTAAAACAATTAATTCCTATTTGGCTACTTCAGCTATTTCTCACCAGTACTGAGTTCATTCAGCGAGAGTTGCGAGCCACAATGTGGAAGAATTCTATGGGTGTTCTAGTGAAACGTGTGTTTATGTAGTTTTTTGATACTTTGATATATGTCACCATGTTTTTAATTATTCTCCAGGGGTCTCTCGGTCAATGAAGTGGCTAAACAGGGGCAGAATCTCTGTAAAACAAGTTGCGATCGGTATACGTTAGTTCCTGGATGCGGTAGGAGGTTCTGTTTAGTTAAGCTGATTGCCTGCATGGAGCTTTCAACCACCACACCCCCTATGTGGGTAGCCAAATGCTGCTAATTGACCTCAAAAATGTGGTGAGGGGATTTGGGGTCTGGCTGTGCAGCCTGAAGAAGCATCTTGTGGTTTGCTTTTAATTATGAGGATCACCCAGCTTCATCTCATGGATCTTTATAGTCAGGAAATGAGAAAACACAGGTAGAAAAAAACAGAACCTGCCCACAGCTTGTGCACGGGGTAACCACAGAAATCATTGTATTACGGGGAATGCTGGATGAGTATTACAGGAGACAATCCACATTAGCATACAATAGTAACAATAGTCCGCGGCCTCCGTCTATTATGATAGAGACAAAAATGCAAAAAAGAAAAAGTAAATTGTAAAGTAAATCATCAAATAAAATATATATATATATATATATATATATATATATATATATATATATATATATATATATAGGGTGTCCGGGATAGTAAGTACACAAAATGAAAGGGTGGACTTTAGCCGGTATATGAAGCATTTTTTATTAATGAAGATGTGACCGGAAATGCACCGTTGTGGCGCTGCAGGTATCCCTCGCTGCGCCATGTGAAAGGAGAAACGAAGAAGAGAAAGCGCTTTAATGGGAAATCAGTTTAAAGGGATTCTACCACTAAACCAACTTTTTTACTAATTACCACGTCGGAATGGCCTTAAGAATACCTATTCGTCTCTTACCTTTAGACGTGGTCTCCGCGGCGCCATTCCTTAGAAATATTGGTTTTAACAGGTATGCAAATGAGTTCTCTGCAGCAATGAGGGCGGGCCCTAGTGCTCAAAAGGCGATGGGGGCGTCCCCACTGGTGCCCGAGAGCTCTCTCCAGCGACGCCTGAATTTTCAGCTGCAACCCTGCCTCTTCTGTATTCTTCTGTCGGTCCAACTTCCGACGCCTGCGCGATACGCTCCTGTATTGAACTACAAAAGCAAGAGCGGCCTCCAAAAATTGGCCGCTGTACGCTCCCGTATTGAACTACAAGAGCAGCGACCATTTTTGGGAGGCCGCTCTTGCTCTTGTATTTCAATACAGGAGCGTACCGCGCAGGCGTCGGAAGTTGGACCGACAGAAGAAGACAGAAGAGGCGGGGTTGCAGCTGAAGATGGAGGCGTCCCTGAAGAGAGCTCTCAGGCAGCAGTGGGGATGCCCCCATCGCCGTTTGAGCGCTGGGGCCCGCCCTCATTGCTGCGCAGAACTCATTTGCATACCGGTTAAAACTGGTATTTCTAAGGAATGGTGCTGCAGAGACTACGTCTAAAGGTAAGAGACGAATAGCCTTTCTTAAGGCTATTCCCACGTGGTACTTATTACAAGAATTGCTCAAAGTGCCGGCAACCTGCCTCGATGCAAGCAGTGCAACGCCGGGAGATGGATGGACGCACCATGTCACAGACTCCTGGCATGGCCCTCAACGCGACAAACACAGCCTGGATGTGGTTCACAAGCTCTTTGCGGGTTGGCAGAGGCGTTATGTATACAACGGAGTTAATATGTCCCCACAAGAAAAAATCAAGTGGGGTCAAATCCAGCGAGCAAGAGGGACACAGCACAGATCCGCCGCATCTGATCCACCGATTCGGCCATCGGTTGTTGATGTGTTCACAGACGATGCAACCAAAATGGGGAGGTGCTCCATCCTGCCGGGGCCACGTCCTTGCCCTCATGTTCAAAGGCATGTCATCCTGCAGAAATGCACTATGTCAGTCTACCTGCAGCGCCGCCTCGGTGCATTTCCGGTCACGTGTTCATTAATAAAAAAAAAAACCGCTTCATATACCGGCTACAGACCACCCTCACTTTCCAGACACTATATATCTAATTTCCTCAGATTGTGATATTTTGTAGCCATATCTCCATCGAGAGCCGCCTGTAGATCTAAACTACATAAATGTATGAGAAAGTGAACTGTTTAATTGACGAGACTAAATCAACGGGTAACGCTAATGGAGTACGTGTCAGCAGGACGCTATCCTCCGGTGGAAAATGGAGCCACCACAAATGTAATTGATGGAAATGTCTCAGCATGGGTATGGAAGCCAAGGAAATATATTTCTAACGTTCTCTTAAAACATTTCCATCTAATGATGAATGGCAGCGCTGCCCTCAGAAGTATCCGGGCCCCGTACAGACAAGGGTTAGGGAACCTTCAGATAGATATGAATCCTGTAATCTGTGGGTTTCATGGCGGGTTTTTTTGGCTCCTTGAACTTGGCTTTGTGCGGTCTCATGCATTAATTGACGCCTTGTTTTTACGTATTATTCCTATTACATAGGACCGGCCTGAAGTAAGAGAAAAGCTGCATTATCGTAAAAGCTGACACGTAAATGTGCGCTCCTTTACAGACTGGGCGTCTGATCCCACAACAATGTCCTGCTGGCCTAGAAGAAGTCCTTGACGTACTGTCCTTATGACATCAATACAGATCCGGCCCGATCACATGTTGGACTCTGGTAAGCAAACACAATGCTTGGAAATTTATAATACCGAAGTCTAAAAACATCCTAATAAAAATACTGTCTGTGGGATTCCCTTCAGCTGCATTCCCATTGTTCTCCCTATACCCAGGGCCGCCATTAGGAATTTTGGGGCCCCATACAGCCTAAGTGTCTGCCCCCCCCCACCCCACCCCCCGCCGCCATTTTAAAACTACTTTATTTTGCGTCATACCAATTATGTATTACATTTCCCTTTATTTAGCAGCATTACGAGGCTTAATCAGATTCTATTTGCAGGTATAATCTGCTCCGTGTGACAGCGCCTATAGAGAGCCAACGCCATCTATAAGAGCCTCCTAATAAATCCTCAGGGCTTATTCACATTGCGTTTTTGGCCTCCCTTGCCGGGATACGTTGGTAACCAGTCAGAATCAGCTGTCAACTTATCCCTGCAAGAACTGGCCATTAAAAAAAAGGGGGGCCTGCAGTTCTCCGTGCAGGGATAAGTGGGGAGCTGATTGTGACTGGTTACCAACGTATCCCGGCAAGGGAGGCCAAAAACGCAATGTGAACACTCCTTTATAGTGAAAGTCCCACCCCCAAACAGGCTGCTATGCTAGTAACATAGCAGCCTACATCATTATTAATACAAAGCACACAGACCTTTGGAGCTATTGTGTGCTTTGTAGTACTCCAGCTAAAAACTTATATATCATATATTATTGTCCTCTCCATCTCTGCCCCCAGTGTCATGCCGTCCCCTCCTTCATCTGCCCCCAGTGTCATGCCGTCCTCTCCATCTCTGCCCCCAGTGTCATGCCGTCCTCTCCTTCATCTGCCCCCAGTTTCATGTTCCACCTCCACATTACACTTACCTTCTCCTCCGCTCCCTCGCTGCTCTCTGCGCGCCTCTCTCGCTGACACATATGCGGCTGAAGCGAAGAGCTGACCTGTGTCAGCTCCTCGCTTCGCCGCTGCCGCCGGCTACTGGCTTGTAGACGCGATCATCACATCAGCTCTTCGCTTTAGCCGCATATGTGTCAGCGAGAGGGGTGCGCAACGGCGAAGCAGGAGCTGACCTGTGTCAGCTCCTTGCTGTAGCCGCATATGTGTCCAACTCAGATCTGCGTCCTCTGGACCCGGGACCCCTCCCTCCCATTTTTCAATTTGGCCGGGCCCCTGACGCCAGTAGCAGTAATACTGGCCTATCGGCGGCCCTGCCTATACCGCTAACATAAAGGACACTCTTGTTCCCAGCTGTAGAATTTTACATTGTCTATTACATTAGCTTGTCTTTGCCTATTAGAAGCCACGTGTGGTCTTAGTCAGTGGTGTAACTAGGAATGGCGGGGCCCCATGGCGAACTTTTGACATGGCCCCCCCACCGACTCTGACGCCGAAGACCTCGACCGACCCCCTCCTACACATTTCTTCGTGTTCTATTATCTCCCATAGTGGCCCCTGCACACAGTATTATCCCCCATAGTGGCTCCTGCACACAGTATTATCCCCCATAGTGGCCCCTGCACACAGTATTATCCCCCATAGTGGCCCCTGCACACAGTATTATGTCCCTTAGTGGCCCCTGCACACAGTATTATGTCCCTTAGTGGCCCCTGCACACAGTATTATGTCCCTTAGTGGCCCCTGCACACAGTATTATCCCCCATAGTGGCCCCTGCACACAGTATTATCCCCCATAGTGACCCCTGCAGACAGTATTATGCCCCATAGTGGCCCCTGCACATAGTGTTATACCCCATAGTGGCCCCTGCACACAGTATTATCCCCCATAGTGGCCCCTGCACACAGTATTATCCCCCATAGTGGCCCCAGTACACAATGTTATGTCCCTTAGTGGCCCCTGCACACAGTATTATACCCCATAGTGGCCCCTGCACACAGTATTATCCCCCATAGTGGCCCCTGCACACAGTATTATCCCCCATAGTGACCCCTGCAGAAAGTATTATGCCCCATAGTGTCCCCTGCACATAGTGTTATACCCCATAGTGGCCCCTGCACACAGTATTATCCCCCATAGTGGCCCCAGTACACAGTATTATGTCTCTTAGTGGCCCCTGCACACAGTATTATGTCCCTTAGTGGCCCCTGCACACAGTATTATCCCCCATAGTGACCCCTGCAAACAGTATTATCGCCCATAGTGGCCCCTGCACACAGTATTATGTCCCTTATTGGCCCCTGCACACAGTATTATGTCCCTTAGTGGCCCCTGCACACAGTATTATGTCCCACTGTGGACACCCATAAACAATTATACTCTGGGGTCTTTTCAGACCCCAGAGTATAATAATCGGAGGTCCGAAAAGACCCCCGAGTATAATGATAGCAGCGGTAGCGGCTGTCACCGGGCCCCTAATGTCCCGGGCCCTGTGGCAGCTGCCTCCGCTGCTATGGCGGTAGTTACGCCACTGGTCTTAGTACATGAGGCCTTGTATTGACGCTGCGGTCGCGATCCCGGAGATATCAATCTAAATACAAGTATATTACAAAGGTTTGCGACGTTTGCAGTTTATTGAGACTAATTTCCTAACTTCAAACTTCTGGGTCTCGATATATCATCTATAGTACTGACCCCCTCATGTCGGATACAGACATATTATGGGCAGGGGTGTGTTTGTCATTTCAGGTGAGCCAAGAAAAATGATGGCGGGCGTCCCCTCTAAACAAACTTTTCAGCCACTCCACTTCTTTTATGGAATTGTTCACCCATTTGCAAGTCCAAAAATCCCGATATTGTGAAACCCACAGTATAACGGCCCCCTCTGGTCTCAATATGGCACATTGCCACCTGTAATGGTCCACATACGGTATAATGCGGTCTTCTATAGCTGCCACTTGTTATATTTTCTCCTATTCTGGCCCACACATGGTACATCGCCCCTTCCATGGCCCACCTTTTATGGTCCTCCTCATGGTACTTTGCCCCATTTTATGGGCCATACATTAGGCTTTTATGTGATGGATTATTCCAACAGGTAGAACTCATAGTAACCCACCCCCCCACCTCTCTGTTCTTGTTAAGGGTCACTATCACTTTGTCCTTCAAGAGGCACCACACAATATGTGAGGGGACCAGGATAGTAGCAGGGATCAGTGAGTACAATATTAAAAAATACTGCAACCCACTGCTATGAAGCCCCCTGATCTCCAGTGGTTGAGTTATGGCCAAACAAGCCCCTGATAGGTTCCTGGGCCTAGGTGCAACCATACCCTCTTCTGCCCTTCAAGCTACTTGTTACGGTTATGGCCGGGACCTCCGCAGTGCTGTGCAGAAGCTGCCAACCCTATACCTATGCTGCCGAGTCCCAGCTTCCGGGCGTCTGGAGGCAGGCCAGAACCTCCACAGTGTTGTGCGGGGGTTACGGGTCTCTTCCTAAGCCGGATGTGGGACTTACAGCCTTGGCCTAACAGTGGGCTGGAGCCTATTTAAGGAGGGCTCTGGCTCCGGTCCGCCGCTGGCTATTCAGTTATACTCTGTGTCCTGGTGGTAAGCGTTCTCCTGTATCTGATTACTTGTGTTTCTGACCCTTTGCCTTGGCCTCTGACCTTGCCTCCTGATTTTGTACTGTGCCTGTTCCTGTTTATGACCTCGGCTTGCCTTTAGACCTCCGCTTCCTGAATTCCGTTTTGTTCTTCGCCACCACTCCTGTTACCGACTCGGCCTGACTGATGTTCTCTTTGGATTTCCCATTGTACTGCATTGCCCTCTTGCTGACGACCCGAACCATACGACTACACTTTACTCTCTGCCGCCACCTGCTGACCACCCACCTCAGCCTTCTGGACCCTTGGATCTGCACCGCAACCCGAAACATCTGGTATGAGATCTCAGTGTCTGGATTACTGTGGATTGTGCAGCACTGTGTGTTTGGCATTTCCCGACCCGTACCACTCTGCCCAGTGGTGCAGCCAAGTCTATCCCCAACATCTGGGGCTCTGGTGAACACCATTGTGGGGTTGGAGTTGGTGCGGCCCAGGGGGTGTTGAACACATGGCACCATGTTGACCATTTAAATCAGTATATCTAGTACTGGTTCTTACTTTGGCTCTGAACTGCATCGGCTATCCTAACACTACTGCAGGATATTTTGGGGTGCAGTGAACCTTTATGGGTTCTCAATACATCAAATATGACTTACCCTACAATACGCCAGGCTGTGTGATGATTCGATAAATACTAATATAAGTCTATAACCTGGCAGGCTGGTATTAACACAATGAGTAGTTGTGTTACATTCTCATAACCTATATTTAGCATAACCAAATTTCGAGCCTTTATAGAGTAATTTGTTTCAGCTTCTTCAGCAGAAATATAATTGTAGGTTTACTTAGATTATCTGTATTGTGAAATTAAAGTGGAGCGGTATTACACATGACATCAGTGACACCTATGTAGTTATGTGACAGCTCCTTGCTTTAGTCACGTATGTATTCAAATCGGGATGTACCTCCCACCGACCGGGACCGTGGGACAGGACACCAAAATCGTGAATGTCCTGCGAAAATCAGGCGGTTGGGAGGTATGAAATGGTGAGCTGCACTTTATAGACTTTTTCCCTTCCAGTTCTTTGCGCCATGTATGTTCAGTTACAGACTTCATCAGCATGTGCTATATTATAGCAATAAATCCTACATGTCAAAGCAAACTTCTTTTTGTAGCCATATGTTCTCCTCTAGCAGTACGGTCTCCTTGTTGTATGCTCTGTCAGTGTGCAATAAAATATAGATTGTACACCTGTCTCCATGTCTGGTTCTGCTCTATAACCGCTCTGCAATGTAATTCTGCATTTTTATGGGTACTGTGTATTAATGCAAAACAAATTTAGCAAATTGAGATGTTTATGCTCCATCAGTATGTTCTCTAAAAATAACACAGAGATGAAGACATTAGCTTTAGCCATGTATACATAAGGAAGGGGGGTTATCCTCATTCACCTTAGGTGGAAAACCTCAATGTAAAACCGAAGGATATATAAAGTTAGAGGACTTCGCCAGGGATTGTCAATTTATCCTGGACAACCCCTTTATGACCATTTCTGACCATTCAGAACTCTAGGAAAGTTGGGTGTCAGAAGCTATTTCATTCCCCTCAGTGATGGGGAGATGTGTTCATACTAACCTGCAGATCTTCTCCAGAACTAGATGGGACCCGGCATGTAGCTCTGCACCCCAACAGATATGGTGGAAACGCTGCACAAGGTCTAAGTGTGATTGAATACAAAATCAGACAAAGGGGGGGTCTGGGGGTTCGGGCTGGTTCTGACCCCAGGTCACCTGTGCTATGGGGGTGAAGTTACTATAGTCAGCCGGCCGCTATAGCACAGGTATCTATCTATGAAAACTGGAGAGGAGGGGGTGAGCAGAGTGACCTAGGGGTCAGGGGCCGACTCCAATCACAAGATCCGGATACAAATCAGCCCAGGGCTCCAAGGTCCAGCTTAAACAAATGCACAGAGGAAGGAAATGAAAGTCTTTGGACAATCCCTTTAAGTCAACTCAGAGCTGAACCGCAGGGAAAACAGGGCAAGATGGGTGATGAGGAATGAAAGGGCCCCAGGAGATTAGAAGAAGCAGATCACTGCTGTGTGCATGGGCAGATTGGGAACTTAATGTGGCCCCATGTTATAGGTGAGTTACATTGTCAGAAGGGGCCGCCATAAGTAGGGATGTAAGAGGGGGTGTTAGATAAAATGCCTCTAACCATGAACTTCTGTAAGACTGTGGGAGACTGTGACCATCCCGATGTGAGCCTGCACAGAGACCATGAAACTTTCTGCCTTTTTTTGGAAAAAAATAAACCTCCCAATTCCTGCTGCGTGTCTGTATACTGTCCAAGTCTGCAAGAGGAGAGACGAGGCTAAATCTATAGTGATGGAGGAGTCTCAGTCCTGGCACATATCTGTGATGCTCCAGTGTCAGGCCGCCACTGCAAATTTGGCTCTGCCCACTTTTATGTTGACTCCTCCCATTCTTATTCATTTTTCACGTGCTCCCACACAGTATAATCCTCCTACAGTCATCTGTAAATTATATGCCCCCCCTCTATCTCTCCCCCAGCATCATATACACCCTTCATCTGCCCCAGTTTCATGTCCCCTCCATCTCTGCCCCCAGTTTCATGTCCCCCCATCTCCGCACTCAGATTTATGTCCCCCATCTCTGCCCCCAGTTTCAAGTCCCCCATCTATACCCCAAGATTCATGCCCCCCCATCTCTGCCCCAGTTTCATGTCCCCCCATCTCTACCCCCAGATTCATGTCCCCCATTTCTGACCCCAGATTCATATCCCCCATCTCTTCCCCCAGATTCATATCCCCCATCTCTGCCCCCAGATTCATATCCCCCATCTCTGCCCACAGTTTCATGTCCCCCATCTCTGCCCCCAGATTCATGTCCCCTCCATCTCTGCCCCCAGTTTCATGTCCCCCATCTCTGCCCTCAGACTCATGTCCCCATCTCTGCCCCCAGTTTCATGTCCCCATCTCTACCCCCAGATTCATGCCCCCGCATCTCTGCCCCAATTTCATGTCCCCCCATCTCTGCCCCCAATTTCATGTCCCCCCCATCTCTGACCCCAGATTCATGTCCCCCCATCTCTGTCCCCAGATTCATGTCCCCCATCTCTGTCCCCAGATTCATGTCCCCCCATCTCTGCCCAACAGATTCATGTCCCCCCTCCATCTCTGCCCCCAGATTCATGTCCCCTCCATCTCTGCCCCAGATTCATGTCCCCTCCATCTCTGCCCCCAGATTCATGTCCCCCCATCTCTGCCCCCAGATTCATGTCCCCTCCATCTCTGACCCCAGATTCCTGTCCCCCCCATCTCTGCCCTCAGACTCATGTCCCCTCCATCTCTGCCCCCAGATTCATGTACCTCTATCTCTGCCCCCAGATTCATGTCCCCCATCTCTGCCCCCAGTTTCATGTCCCCATCTCTACCCCCAGATTCATGTCCCTCCACCTCTGCCCCCAGATTCATGTCCCTCCATCTCTGCCCCCAGATTCATGTCCCCCATCTCTGTCCCCAGATTCATGTCCCCCCATCTCTGCCCGCAGATTCATGCCCCCCCTCCATCTCTGCCCCCAGTTTCATGTCCCCTCCATCTCTGCCCCAAGTTTCATGTCCCCCCTCCATCTCTGCCCCAGTTTCATGTGCCCTCCATCTCTGCCCCCAGTTTCATGTCCCCACCATCTCTGCCCTCAGATTCATGACCCCCATCTCTGCCCCCAGTTTCATGTCCCCCATCTCTACCCCCAGATTCATGCCCCCCTATCTCTGCCCCAGTTTCATGTCCCCCCATCTCTGCCCCCAGATTCATGTCCCCTCCATCTCTGACCCCAGATTCATGCCCCCCCATCTCTGCCCTCAGATTCATGTCCCCCATCTCTGCCCCCAGATTCATGTCCCCCATCCCTGCCCCAGTTTCATGTCCCCCATCTCTACCCCCAGATTCATGTCCCTCCATCTCTGCCCCCAGATTCATGTCCCCCATCTCTGCCCCTAGATTCATGTCCCTCCATCTCTGCCCCCAGATTCATGTCCCTCCATCTCTGCCCCCAGATTCATGTCCTTCCATCTCTGTCCCCAGATTCATGTCCTTCCATCTCTGTCCCCAGATTCATGCCCCCCTCCATCTCTGCCCCCAGTTTCATGTCTCCTTCATCTCTGACCCAAGATTCATGTCCCTCCATCTCTGCCCCAGATTCATGTCCCCCATCTCTGCCTCCAGATTCATGTCCCCCCCATCTCTGCCCCAGATTCATGTCCCTCCATCTCTGCCCCCAGATTCATGTCCCCCCATCTCTGTCCCCAGATTCATGTCCCCCCATCTCTGTCCCCAGATTCATGTCCCCCCATCTCTGCCCCCAGATTCATGTCCCTCCCATCTCTGCCCCCAGATTCATGTCCTTCCATCTCTGCCCCCAGATTCATGCCCCCCCTCCATCTCTGCCCCCAGTTTCATGTCCCCTCCATCTCTGCCCCTAGTTTCATGTCCCCCCATCTCTGCCCCCAGATTCATGTCTCCTTCATTTCTGACCCCAGATTCATGTCCCTCCATCTCTGCCCCAGATTCATGTCCCCCATCTCTGCCCCCAGATTCATGTCCCCCCATCTCTGCCCCAGATTCATGTCCCTCCATCTCTGCCCCCAGATTCATGTCCCCATCTCTGTCCCCAGATTCATGTCCCCCCATCTCTGCCCGCAGATTCATGCCCCCCCTCCATCTCTTCCCCCAGTTTCCTGTCCCCTCCATCTCTGCCCCCAGATTCATGTCCCCCCTCCATCTCTGCCCCCAGTTTCATGTCCCCTCCATCTCTGCCCCAGTTTCATGTCCCCCCGATCGCTGCCCTCAGATTCATGTCCCCCATCTCTGCCCCCAGTTTCATGTCCCCCATCTCTACCCCCAGATTCATGCCCCCCTATCTCTGCCCCAGTTTCATGTCCCCCATCTCTACCCCCAGATTCATGCCCCCCTATCTCTGCCCCAGTTTCATGTCCCCCATCTCTGCCCCCAGATTGATGTCCCCCATCTCTACCCCCAGATTCATGTCCCTCCATCTCTGCCCCCAGATTCATATTCCCCATCTCTGCCCCCAGATTCATGTCCCTCCATCTCTGCCCCCAGATTCATGGACCCCATCTCTACCCCCAGATTCATGCCCCCCTATCTCTGCCCCAGTTTCATGTCCCCCATCTCTGCCCCCAGATTCATGTCCCCCATCTCTACCCCCAGATTCATGTCCCTCCATCTCTGCCCCCAGATTCATATTCCCCATCTCTGCCCCCAGATTCATGTCCCTCCATCTCTGCCCCCAGATTCATGGCCCCCATCTCTGTCCCCAGATTCATGTCCCCCCATCTCTTCCCCAGATTCATGCCCCCCCTCCATCTCTGCCCCCAGTTTCATGTCTCCTCCATCTCTGCCCCCAGTTTCATGTCCCCCCATCTCTGCCCCCAGATTCATGTCCCCTCCATCTCTGACCCCAGATTCATGTCCCCGATCTCTGCCCTCAGACTCATGTCCCCCATATCTGCCCCAAGTTTCATGTCCCCCCATCTCTGCCCCCAGATTCATGTCCCCCATCTCTAACCCCAGATTCATGTTCCTCCATCTCTGCCCCCAGATTCATGTCCCCCCCATCTCTGCCCCCAGATTCATGTCCCTCCATCTCTGACCCCAGATTCATGTCCCCCATCTCTGCCCCCAGTTGCATGTCCCCTCAATCTCTGCCCCCAGTTTCATGTCCCCCCATCTCTGCCCCCAGATTCATGTCCCCTCCATCTCTGCCCCCAGATTCATGTCCCCTCCATCTCTGCCCCCAGTTTCATGTCCCCCATCTCTACCCCCAGATTCATGCCCCCTATCTCTGCCCCAGTTTCATGTCCCCCCATATCTGCCCCCAGATTCATGTCCCCTCCATCTCTGACCCCAGATTCATGCCCCCCCATCTCTGCCCTCAGACTTATGTCCCCCATCTCTGCCCCAGTTTCATGTCCCCCATCTCTACCCCCAGATTCATGTCCCTCCATCTCTGCCCCCAGATTCATGTCCCTCCATCTCTGCCCCCAGATTCATGTCCCCCATCTCTGCCCCCAGTTTCATGTCCCCCATCTCTACCCCCAGATTCATGTCCCTCCATCTCTGCCCCCAGTTTCATGTCCCCCCATCTCTGCCCCCAGATTCATGTATCCTCCATCTCTGACCCCATATTCATGTCCCTCCATCTCTGCCCCAGATTCATGTCCCCCATCTCTGCCCCCAGATTCATGTCCCCCCATCTCTGCCCCCAGATTCATGTCCCCCAATCTCTGCCCCAGATTCATGTCCCTACATCTCTGCCCCCAGATTCATGTCCCCATCTCTGTCCCCAGATTCATGTCCCGCCATCTTTGCCCGCAGATTCATGCCCCCCCTCCATCTCTGACCCCAGTTTCATGTCCCCTCCATCTCTGCCCCCAGATTCATGTCCCCCCTCCATCTCTGCCCCCAGATTCATGTCCCCCATATCTGCCCCCAGTTTCATGTCCCCCATCTCTACCCCCAGATTCATGCCCCCTATCTCTGCCCCAGTTTCATGTCCCCCCACATCTGCCCCCAGATACATGTCCCCTCCATCTCTACCCCCAGATTCATGTCCCCCATCTCTGCCCCCAGATTCATGTCCCCCCATCTCTGCCCCCAGATTCATGTCCCTCCATCTCTGCCCCCAGATTCATGTCCCCCATCTCTGCCCCCAGATTCATGCCACCCCTCCATCTCTGCGTCCAGTTTCATGTCCCCTCCATCTCTGCCCGCAGTTTCATTCCCCCCATCTCCGCCCCCAGTTTTATTTCCCCCATCTCTACCCCCAGATTCATGCCCCCCTATGTCTGCCCCAGTTTCATGTCCCTCAATTTCTGTCCTCAGATTCATGTCCCCATCTCTTCCCCCAGATTCATGTCCCCCCATCTCTTCCCCCAGATTCATATCCCCCATCTCTGCCCCCAAATTCATATCCCCCATCTCTTTCCCCAGATTCATGTCCCACCATCTCTGCCCCCAGATTCCTGTCCCCCCTCCATCTCTGCCCACAGTTTCATGTCCCCCCATCTCTGCCCTCAGATTCATGTCCCCCAACTCTGCCCCCAGTTTCATGTCCCCTATCTCTGCCCCCAGATTCATGTCCCCCATTTCTACCCCCAGATTCATGTCCCTCCATCTCTGCCCCCAGATTCATGTCCTACATCTCTGTCCTCAGATTCATGTCCCCCCATCTCTGCCCCCAGATTCATGTCCCCTCCATCTCTGACCCCAGATTCATGTCCCCCATCTCTTCCCTCAGATTCATGTCCCCCCCATCTCTGCCCCCAGATTCATGTCCCCCATCTCTGCCCCCAGTTTCAAGTCCCCCATCTCTGCCCCCAGTTTCATGTCCCCTCCATCTCTGACCCCAGATTCATGTCCCCCCCATCTCTTCCCCCAGATTCATGTCCCCCATCTCTTCCCCCAGATTCATGTCCCCCATCTCTGCCCCCAGATTCATGTCCCCTCCATCTCTGCCCCCAGATTCATGTCCCCCATCTCTGCCCCCAGATTCATGTCCCCCCATCTCTGCCCCAGATTCATGTCCCTCCATCTCTGCCCCCAGATTCATGTCCCTCCATCTCTGCCCCCAGATTCATGTCCCCCATCTCTGCCCCAAGATTCATGCCCCCTCTATCTCTGCCCCCAGTTTCATGTCCCCTCCATCTCTGCCCCCAGTTTCATGCCCCCCCATCTCCGCCCCATTTTATTTCCCCCATCTCTACCCCCAGATTCATGCCCCCCCATCTCTGCCCCAGTTTCATGTCCCTCAATCTCTGTCCCCAGATTCATGTCCCACCATCTCTGCCCCCAGATTCCTGTCCCCCCTCCATCTCTGCCCCCAGTTTCATGTCCCCTCCATCTCTGCCCAGTTTCATGTTCCCCCATCTCTGCCCTCAGATTCATGTCCCCCATCTCTGCCCCCAGTTTCATGTCCCCCATCTCTGCCCCCAGATTCATGTCCCCTCCATCTCTGACCCCAGATTCATGTCCCCCCATGTCTGCCCTCAGATTCATGTCCCCCATCTCTGCCCCCAGATTCATGTCCCCCCATCTCTGCCCCCAGATTCATGTCCCTCCATCTCTGCCCCCAGATTCATGTCCCCCATCTCTGTCCCCAGATTCATGTCCCCCCATCTCTTCCCCCACATTTATGCCCCCCCTCCATATCTGCCCCCAGATTCATGCCCCCCCTCCATCTCTGCCCCCAGTTTCATGTCCCCTCCATCTCTGCCCCCAGTTTCATGTCCCCCCATCTCTGCCCCCAGATTCATGTCCCCTCCATCTCTGACCCAAGATTCATGTCCCCCCATCTCTGAACCCAGATTCATGTCCTCCCATCTCTGCCCTCAGACTCATGTCCCCCATATCTGCCCCAGTTTCATGTCCCTCCATCTCTGCCCCCAGATTTATGTCCCCCATCTCTGCCCCAGTTTAATGTCCCTCCATCTCTGTCCTCAGATTCATGTCCCCCATCTCTTCCCCCAGATTCATGTCCCCCCATCTCTTCCCCAGATTCATATCCCCCCATCTCTTCCCCCAGATTCATATCCCCCCATCTCTGCCCCCAGATTCATGTCCCCCATCTCTGCCCCCAGATTCATGTCCCCCATCTCTGCCCCCAGATTCATGTCCCCCCATCTCTGCCCCCAGATTCATATCCCCCATCTCTGCCCCAGATTAATTTTCCCCCATCTCTGCCCCCAGATTCATGTCCCCCCATCTCTACCCCCAGTTTCATGTTTTACCTCAATGTGGACACACATTAAACTCACCTTTTCCTCGCTCCCCCGCTGCTCTCTCCGCAGTCTCGCTAATACTGTTGTAGGCGCGATGTGACGTCATCACATCGCATCTACACAGCCAGTAGCCGAAATGCAGAGGCAAAGCAAGGAGCTGAGCTGTGACAGCTCCTTGCTTTAGTCGCGTATGTGTTCAACTCAGATCTGCGTCCTCCCGACGCAGATTTGAGTTGAAATCGGAACATACCTCCCTCCAACCGGGACTGCGGGACACGTCACTGAAATCATGAATGTCCCGCGGAAATCGGGACAGTTGGGAGGTATGTTATACCCTCTAGAAAATCTGGATGACAATCTGTAAGACCCTGTCTACCCAGCTTTTCCAGACTACTGCATGGAAAGTCTTCCTTATTATGCATCATGGCATCTCTTAGTTTGCTATTCAGGATTCAGGAAAAGCTAGGTGGGGCCCTTGAGAGAATAGTAATTGATACAATACTGGGTGTCATCCAGCTTTTGTGGCGTCCTGAATGGTAAAAGGGTCTAGTTATACAGTGATAGGGAAAGGGGTTTTAGGGTTTTTTTTTTTCTTTGTTTCTCTTCCTAGATACATCAAATTTTTGGTCATTTTATGATGTAGGACTAATAAAAGTTATATTTTAATGGAGAGTTGCCGTACACCCTTTTTTTTCATATGGAAGTGATAGGGAAGGTTTGCCTTTGTTATAAATGTAGAGTTGCCATTCAGGACATTAGGAAAGCTGTATGACAACTAATATATGTGCGGTAACAGCTCTCACAGAGGTTTTCACCCAGTTTTTGTATTTAATGGAAATATGCTCTGATTATCCAGTGATTGGATGTATTGATGTAATGTAATGTATATTTGTGGGTTTTATTTTTATGTTGTTCTTATTTTTCCATGGATTTTCTTCTTCAGAATAATAAGTAGAGACTCAGGGAAGGTGATGGAAAATAACAAATGCTTAGGCTGTGTTCACACTGAGTTTTTTTGGTCAGGAATCTGGCTACAGTCCTATGTAACCAGCTTTTTTTTTCCACTAGCAGATTTTCCGCTTGCGCAAAATTCCACTAGTGTATTTTCTGCTAGAGAGAAAAAAAGAAGCGACGTCCATTCTTCGGGCGTTTTCCGCCTGAAAAATTCAATGGAAGGCGGCAAAACCGCTACTGTTTTTTCTGAGGCGGTTTTTGAGGCGTTTTTGACAAAAACCACCTCAAAAAACGCCAGACGGATTTTCCAACTCTCATTGACTTGCATTGATTTTTTCAGGTGGAAAAAAAACACTTCAGGAAACACCTAAAAAAAATGCCTCAGGAATTTTCCTGAGCGGATTTTTCCTGACCAAATTCCTGACCAAAAAACTCTGTGTGACTGTGCACCTAAGTTCACACTGAGCAAACGCTAGCTTATTTTGTAGAGTAAAATTACACTTGTAAATTTTGCTATCCCATTGACTTCAATGATATTTTTTACACGTGTAAAAATACGCCTGTAAAATGTCATTGAAGTCAATGGGAGTCTTATTTTTACACGTGTATTTTTACATGTGTATTTTGCAAAAATACACATGAGTTTACTCAGTGTGAATGCCCCAACGTTGCAAAAAAGCAGCTTTTTTGTTGGGTTTTTTTTGAGCCAAAGCCAGGAGTGGATTGAGCAGAAGATAGCAGTCGAAGAACTTCATATATATTTCTCTTTCCTCTTGTAGCCATTGTTGGCTTTGGCTCAAAAAACTGCAACAAAAACTGCAACAAAAAAATGCTGCGTTTCCGCAACATGGGGCCTTAGTTAAATCCACCCTTTGCCTCACCTCTCCTGCACATCCTGAGATGACATCATTGCTTGGTGAATACTAAGGACCCGGCAGTCGAGTGTTTGCTGTTTTTCACCAGGGACCTAAAGACCAGGCGACTCCCAGGAATACTGGATGAGCTGACATGTCTGGCAGACTGAACCTCCTTACAGGATTGCAATTGCCTGGACAATATGTGGCTGTTTACGTGAAAAGGGCCCAGATCGTCGATACTAATTATAGAGAAAATAGTCCAAAACATATTTGGGTAAAAAAATCACAATTTTGTTTTATGCAAAAATTTTATTTAAAAATATGTCAATTGTGCTTTCAATAAAAAAATTTTTGCTGTTTCGGACAATGTTACACCATAACCGTTACAATGATACCAAGAACTCCATATCGACAATGTGGGCCCTTTTCACATAAACAGCCACATATAGTCTATGGATGGTCCAGAAGTGGTTACAGATCTATAGGCGCTCAGACTAATCCGACAGAAATGACATGTCCCATAAAGTAATCCCTGCGATCAGCGATCTCTGCTGCCGGTATCAGCTGGTGATCAGGAGGTCGGCCATTCAGGGGCAGACTGTGTATTACAGAGCATGTGGAGGGTAGAAGACCATGCTCCTGGTCCTGATCTGGGCTTCCTCATGACATGGACCGCCTACCTGGCAGCCATTTTGAATAAATTAATTTCTTATCCAATCAAAAGTGACTAATTTGCATAATTACCCAGAATGCATTGCTTCGTCTCTCCCTAAGCTTAATGAGTCGTGTAAATAATATATTAAATCAAGGAAAATCTCTTAGAATCTGGAATTTTGCTGTGATCTGGTGGGGTGGGCGGAGCTTCAGCTGGGGGGTATATTCTGGCCCAGCCAGGACCTGGCTGAGGGATCGTGGGGATGTAGGTTTTTAACATTTTACCAAAAAAATTGTTCTGGTCGTATAAAGAATGGCTGGTCCTACTTTCCAGCACCAACCTCCATCCACGCAGGCAGCAGCAGCACTCCTGCAGCCATAGGCAGACCTGAAACTCCACTATAATAAGTGGGACTCCGACTTGAGCATCCTGAGGAGACCATAGCCTGAGCACAGGGCCTTAACCCACTCTGCCACCACCATGCAGTAGCAGGCAGACCTGTGCAAGGCCACAACGACCTCGCGAGTGCAGAAAACACTCTATAACTAAGCCGGCTTGTCTTCATAGGGACAACCTAAGAGCAACATTCATTTAACTTAAGGAGACTCTCACACAGTGCATTGTGGGAAATTATGCAAATTAGAACAGATGAAAATATATTCATTAACGAGAGGACCTGACAAAGGAGAGGATGTGCACCATGAGGCCGGGCCCACCGACTACTACTATAATACACTCCACAATCCTTGTGATCAGTGATCTCTGCTCCCGGTACCAGCTGGTGATCAGGAGGTCGGCCATCCAGGGGCAGACTGTGTATTACAGAGCATGTGGAGGGTAGAAGACCATGCTCATTGTCCTGATCTGGGCTTCCTCATGACATGGACCACCTGCCTGACAGCCATTTTGAATAAATTAATTTCTTATACAATCAAAAGTGTATAATTTGCATAATTTCCCAGAATGCATTGCTGCAAATCTCCCTGAGCTTAATGAATCGTGTAAATAATAAATCAAATCAAGGAAAGTCACTTAAAATCTAGAATATTGTTGTGATCTGGTGGGGTGGACGGGAGCCTCAGCTGCTGGGGGATATTCTGGTCCTGTTCGAACCTGGCTGAGGGATCACTGGGATGGTGGTTCAAGGGCTAATAAAAATACAAAAAAATTCATGGTGTACATTTTTAATAATTTACACACACAAAAAAAAAAAAAATTGTTCTGGTCATATATAGAATAGCTGCCCAGCACTGACCTCATACACACAGGCAGCAGCTTTGCTCCTCCCACAGTAGGCAGAACTAAAACTCCACTATAATAAGTGGGACTCCAATGCAACTTTCTAGAGGAGACCATGTCCTGAGCACAGGGACTTACACCACTCTGCCATCACCACACAGTAGTAGGCAGATCTGTGCCAGGCCACAAAAGCCTCACAAGTGTAAAAGACACCAAATCTAAGCTGGGTTGTCTTCATAGGGACAACCTAAGTGCAACATTCATTTAACTTAAGGAGAACCTCACACAGTGCATTGTGGGAATTTATGCAAATTAGAAATGATGATGTATTAAAGAGAAGTGACCAAGGAGAGGCCATACACCATGAGGCCGGGGCCACTGACTCCTACTATAACACTCTCTTCTTGCATTGTACTGAACAGTACAAAGAGTTTCATTGTACAGGGCCGCTACAGTTTTGTGGAGATGCCTTCACATAGTTCAGTCTGCTTGGAAAAATCTTGATTATTTTCTAGGCTGAACAACGCTGGAGGTGCACACCAACATCCTAACCTTTTTTATTTTATTTTTTTATTTTTTTTTACGGCACCAAAACTATGCCAACTTAAAAAAGTAGCACATGCACAGCAATGTTTCTTGCAAATGTCTCAAAAGAGAATGGGACCCCAATCCTCCAGGAGAAAGGCACTTTCTGCTTGATTGTTCCCCGTCCACAGTCCAGTGCCCGGTGTCGTCAGTGGGTTTGGCTTCCTCCTCCACCTGGATGAATACACGCTATTACATGTGATTGTGCATTTGGTCTTCACACAATTGCATTCCTTTATCTTGGTGTTTATTAAAGGATCTGCACTATTTTGGCTGCTCGGTGTTTTTTTGTTTTCCTCTCTTTGAGTTTGATCTCATTACCCAAATGAGTATTACAAGGAACCAAAAAACTTGCTCATCTCCACAGAAGCCAAGATGGACAAAGGAGCCTAAGGACCACACAGTTTCTTCTGGATGTTGGAAGGGTCCCACAAGGGCATCCTCCCCCCCTTCATCATAAGTGACTACGGAGTCTTACTACTTGGCCAACAAAACAAGCCATCTTCAAAGACCACAGCAAAAATGTCAGCCTTATACATAGACAGCTTCAATGGGACATCTATTTAATCTAAGGAGAGCTAAGCTAAGGAGGCAATGCATCATGGGAAATTTGGTGTAAAGTGTGTGATGTTATAATGTCCCAAGAGTCTGTGCTGATCTCAGTTCCAGTTTAGCGAGCAGGGGGAGGAGCCAGGGCAACCATAGGGCTCGGTGCCAGTATGGATCTAACCTAACGCTTTCTATGTTATCTCTGTTTGCTGATAACATTACATGGTAGTATTCCAAGGATTTTGCGCTGGGGATAATATCACTCCTTGAGGAGAGAGCAACTTTGCAGGCGTATGGAGACGCACAAAGCCATTTACGCTCCACTGGGGGATTATGGGAAATATGCAAATCTGTTTTTTAAGATATAATTAGGATAACAACACCTCTGCTTGCTGCTCTCTAGGTACAGCCCCTTTAAACATCATGCATGACTTTTTCAACAAGCCTAAAATGCTACAATACAAGGTTTAACCAAAACAGTAAATCTATTCCAAAAGGAACAGAACCCCAGCTGTAGCCAGCACTGTTCCAATCTGGTTGAGTCCTATCAGCACAGCATAAGGGAAAACTGGTTTGGGTGAGCTGAGACTTATAGACCAGGTTCTGGGGATAACATCATTCCTTGAGGAGAGATCACCTTTGTAGGCATATGGAGATTTACAAAGCCATTTACGCTCCACTGGGGGATTATGGGAAATATGCAAATCTGCTTTCCAGGATGATGTTTAAGGGGGCTGTCCCTAGAAGGCAGCAAGCAGAGACTTTGTTTTCCGAATTACATCCTGGAAAACAGATTTGCATATTTCCCAAGGATTTTGTGGTGATTTTAAGTGAACTTACATAGAGGTACAGTATATATATTATATTAAAAGTATTCACAGGGTTCTATCTACTGAATATAAGCATAAAGTGATTTTTTCTGGTCATTGATGGTGTGGCATAGCATAACTTTCTTTCCTATGTGTACTTCCTTAAAGGGATCCTATCATTAGAATCCCTTTTTTTTTTCTAACTAACAAGTAGGAATAGTCTTAAGAAAGACTATTCTTCTCCTACCTTAGATGTCTTCTCCGCACTGGAATATCGGTAGATATTCCGTTTTCCGTCTTTATGCAAATGAGTTCTCTCGTAGCACTGGGGGCGAGCCCCAACATTCAAACAGCACTAGGGGTGTCCCCAATGCTGTGAGAGAACTCTCCAGCACGGCGTCCATCTTCTTCAGGAACCGGCCTCTACGCGTCATCTTCCAGCCTGGCTTTCAATCATCTACACATGCGCAATTGGCTCTGCCAGCGGGCCGGTTCCGGGTAGAGGCCGGTTCCTGAAGAAGATGGAGGCGTTGCTGGAGAGTTCTCTCGCAGCATTGGGGACGCCCCCAGTGCTGTTTGAGCGCTGAGGACCGCCCACAGTGCTGCGAGATAACTAATTTGCGTAAAGATGGAAAACGGAATATCTACTCAACTGCGGCGTGGAGAAGACATCTAAAGGTAGGAGAAGAATAGCCTTTCTTAATGCTATTCCTACATGTTAGTTAGAAAACAAGGGATTCTAATGATAGGATCCCTTTAAGTTGGAGATCTACTTAGGGAAATCTTTAGGACAGTATTCACAGAGGCTGCAATACGTCTTGGACACACTGATAATATTCATATGCATAGTAATTAAAAGTAGATTGAAGTATACTGGCTGTGGTTTTTTTCTGTTCAGCATCTGTCCGCAATGTGTCTACAATGGATCTAGGCCTGGAAAAGACGCCCAAACTACGAGAGGCACGATGAATATTCTGCTTTATATGATGAATTTGTCTCGTCTTGGGTCTTTTAGAAATCATGCTTTCACCTTTAAAGCAAAGGCAAAATAATACAGGGATTTCTGCAGTAAGCCACGACTGCACAACCTGGAGACGATATGCTATAGCAGGAATCTAGGACATTACACGAGCCACTAGGACTATGTATCCGGGCCTGGAAATGCTGATCCAATCAGTAGCCTGTCACACTGCCCAGGACTCAGTGCTCCGACCTTCTTCTGATCCAGAGGCTGCAGCAATTGCCAATTTCTACTATGTCAAATAAGAATAAAATAAGAAATACATATAAGGGTTCTCAGAGCTTGGGAATATTGTATTCTAGCAACCAGTACACAAATTACTGATAAAAGGCATATGTATCTGACATGCTGAGGAAAGTGTGAACGGGAGGAGAGCGGTCTAAGGAAACCATATTCAGCAAATTTATAGAGAAGCTCAGAAACACTCCAAGACATACAGAGAGGGGATGGAGATTGTGAGCTTTATAAGGGACAGTGACGGACAAGGTGCTGCAGGATAGGATGGTGCTATATAAGCAACAGGGGCGTAACTACCGGGGTAACAGGGGTAGCAGATGCCACAGGGCCCGGGACATTAGAGGCCGGCGACAGACACTACCGCTGCGTTTTATAGGCCGTTACCGGCTGGAGTTATTCTAGCCCATAATGGGCCCCATTTACTTACCAATCCTTGTAGACCCCCCAGGCGTCAGACCTACTTGTGTGACGTCCCTGACGTTACATGACTGGGGCCTGTGTCCTTGTGCGTTGCGACACAGGCCCCCCGATCAAGTTGTTGAAGATGGCCGCCAGCAGCAGGGAGGGCAGAGATAGGTAAGTAACATTGTTTTTTATGTTTGTACCCTCCCCTGGGTCTCTGATTATTATACTCTGGGGTCTGAAAAGACCCCAGAGTAGAATAATTGTTCATGGATGTACACAATGGGGCATAATACTGGGTGAAAGGGCCACTATGGGGGATAATACTTCGTGCAGAGGCCACTATGGGACATAATACTGTGTGCAGGGGCCACTATGGGACATAATACTGTGTGCAGGGGCCACTATGGGGCATAATACTGTGTGCAGGGGCCACTATGGGGGATAATACTGTGTGCAGGGGCCACTATGGGACATAATACTGAGTGCAGGGGCCACTATGGGGCATAATACTGGGTGAAAGGGCCACTATGGGGGATAATACTGTGTGCAGGGGCCACTATGGGACATAATACTGTGTGCAGGGGCCACTATGGGGCGTAATACTGTGTGCAGGGGCCACTATGGGGGATAATACTGTGTGCAGAGGCCACTATGGGACATAATACTGTGTGCAGGGGCCACTATGGGGCGTAATACTGTGTGCAGGGGCTACTATGGGGGATAATACTGTGTGCAGGGACCACTATGGGACATAATATTGTGTGCAGGGGCAACTATGGGGCATAATAGTGCGAGGGGGGAAGGTCGGTCAGGGTCTTCGGTGACAGTCGGGGGGACTCATGTCAAAAGTTCTCCACGTGGCCCCTCCATTCCTCGTTACACCACTGGTAAGCAAAAT
The DNA here is from genome assembly GCF_031893055.1 of Leptodactylus fuscus. Lineage (NCBI taxonomy): Eukaryota > Metazoa > Chordata > Amphibia > Anura > Leptodactylidae > Leptodactylus > Leptodactylus fuscus. Next base: position 15,084,904 of record NC_134275.1, on the reverse strand, counting down.
AAAAAAAACAAGGGACAATACAGTAATATATTTTCTATATTTTCTATATTTTTTACTGTTCAGTATGACATACCCTATCCTGTAGCGCCAACATAATCGACAGAACAGTACCAGAGATCGTCATTTTCACATATAATTTGTGGTCCAGTTTTCAGTACAAATTGCCGTTAATCTTAAATTTATTTTTTATTAAATTGTTAAAAAAAACAATTCCCAACCATGTTATGAATACATGCCGGGATTTGTAGTAGAAAGAAACTATCCCAGGCTGCCTCTTCTTCTTTCCTTAGTACATGATGCCATGTAGTGTAATGACACCATAAATACGACTCTCTATGGAACGCCTGACCCCAATAAGGTAGCAGATAATACATAAGGATGCTATTTTTGGCCAAAGATACTAAAATGTAACAAAGCTTTGTATCCCGCCGCGCCCCCCGCGGTGTATTATTTATAATTTAGTACGTTCTTGTTTTCTGGATTACTCGCATTCCTTGGTCCTTCTCAATGGCCCATTTAGGCCCTAACCTCCTCTTTTTTTCCCTCCTCTTTCATGTTTTACGTGAGGTTTGGACGCAGTCCCCTACATCAGCCATCTCCGTTTCCTGGAGATATGAGGCGCACAGATTAGACCCCCCTCTCCTCTCCAGCTGGGGCTTTTATCTGTTTTAATAAAGGGAAGGTATCTGATGGCTCCCCCTCATCCCTCCGCATCTGGAATCATTCTCCGCTTTTATTGGGAAATGAATTCCATGGCTGATGTGTCTGTTTGAATGTCAGAATTATCTCGTCTACAGCGATCTGGTGGTTAGAGGGGAGAGTTATGGGATTACATTGTAAATGTTATAAAAGCCAGGATTTCATCGCAATCATCTTTGCTAGAGGGAAACAAAAATCACTTTTTTTTTTTTAGGTCTATCACCTCTGAAAGAAGTCAGATGTAGTGATCACATTTCTATATCAGGAGAGTACTAGAGCCTAAATGGTTCATGATAGACAAAGAATAACAGCAGGAGAGAAGTACAATGTCATTAGTATACAGAGGAAGAGATTATGGAAGGCTGTGGTGTGTCTATTACACATATACTGATTCCTAATGGTGGACTTAGCTGCTTAAATCAATGATAAATTATTATTATTATTATTATTATTATTATTATTATTATTATTATTATTATTATTATTATTATTATGAATAAGTATTATTATGCTTATTGTTATTATATTGTTAGTAATAGTAAATTATCAGTATTATTATTATTATTATTATTTAAGTATTATTATCCTTATTGTTATTATATTGTTAGTAATAGTACATTATTATCAGTATTATTATTATTTATTATTAAGTATTGTTATGCTTATTGATATATTATTATTATTATTATTATTATTATTTATTATTATTATTATTTTTATTGCTACATTATTATAAATTATTATTATGCTTATTGTTACTATATTATTAGTAATAGTAAATTATTATCAGTATTATTATTATTTATGAATAGTATGAATGTATTATAAATTATTATAACAAATTATGATTATACATTAAGTGATAAATTATTATTGTTATTATGCTTTTTTATTATTATTATTATTATTATTATTATTATTATCCTACTAATATTATAAATGTGAAAGTTTGTGTGTTTGGATGTTTGTTCCTCAATCACAGCCAAACGGCTGAACGGATTTAGGTGAGATTTCAAACTTACCTAGATATTCACTAGGAAGGTAAGATAGGCAACTTCTTAGGTCCCACACTCACCCGGAATACCAACCGCGACCGGCGAACGTTCTTTCTGCCTCCACTGCAAGACCTGAGATGACATCATCACTGGTCTTTCAGCTGGGCTCCGATTGGAGCAAGCAATGGAGGGGGCGGAGCTGGAGAGACTCACGCCTGCCGCAGAGCCATCACACTGGACCGGCCACCACAGGGGGCAGAGCTATTGCGTCTCAAGCGCGTCTCAACGGGAGGCCCAGCTGTGGAATCAGGGTCATAGGTGGGGGAATCAAGGTCGGGGGAGAGGGGGAATCAGGGTGGTGGGGTGTGGGGGTCGCAAGCCAGGGTCGCACAGGGGTAGGGAAGCGAGCCAGGGCCCCCCAGTGGGGAAGGGGGGTGGTTTGGGGGGAGCCAGGGTTGCAGGGGGGGGACAGGAAGCTGGGGTCGGGTTTGCTTATAATTAGTAGGAAATTATTGTAAATTATTGTAATAATAAAATAATTACAAATTATTATTTTTATTATTTATAATTAGTACTAAATTATTATAAATTGTATTATTATTATTATTGTTATTATCATTATATTATTATATTAAAAATCATCACTAGTGTTGAGTAGTATTCGATCGACTACCTCGCCGGCATAGGAATGCGTGTAATTGGCCGAACACCAAGGGGTTAAATGCATCAAATATTACATGCATTCCTATGCTGGCGAGGTATTCGATCAAATACTACTCGCTCATCTCTAATCATCACTTTTATAGCTGCAACAAACACCTACACCTTTCTGAACAACATCAGCAACCCCGGGGGACTACTGAGACATGTGATTGGGCTTCAGGATTCCCCTGGGCCACTGTTATAATTACAGACGCTGGAAGAGACCAGAAATACCACAAAGGAGCCCAGGAGAGATGAGTTGCATTGTTATGTATACTCACCTTCCCTGGGACTCCATTTACGATGCTCGGGGGTCTGTGGAAACACCGCAGTATAATAATAGATGTTTCAGGTTGAGCTGAGCCTGCACAACTTGTAAGTCTCCCTACATCTACATGGCGGTTTCCACAAGAAGACATGTCTACGCTTCCTGACCAAGGAGATGTATGATTGATATGTTGCTCAGAATTGTATCGGGCTCCGTATATCTGTAAGAGCAGCAGGTAGATGGAAGAATGGAGAGCACAGTATTGGATGAGTAGATGAATGTATAGCCCAGTTTGCAGAATTCCGCATTTTTAGGGTAAATAAATGTGTATTGAGTCTAATGACTTGTCATCGTGAACCAGCGCTAGCATTTCAGCACTTTTCAGGAACCATTAATATTTCTACAACAAGCACATAAATGAATTTCTAAGTATGTTCAGTCCTAGTTATGCAAAATAAAACCCCAAACGCTCCTACTTCTTTACACTACATCTTCACACTTCACTCCCCACAGTTCACGGGTTTCTCAGGCTTTTCCAATCTGTTTCCCTCTTCCAGGACCCGGGGCTCAATGCTGAATCTCATTTCCGCACACAGACTGTCACCCACAACCAGAAAAAAGCGTGTGACCCCTGGAGGGTGCGCCGAACAGTCAGTCAACATTCCAGGAAACACAGAATTAAACTTACTGGAACGTGCCAGAGACATAAAACTGTCTCTGAAATTAAATTCATTGAATGCTTCGCTTTAACATTCCTCCGCCATTACCGCTTTTTTTTTTTTTTTTTTAGGCCCATCTATATCTTTCTAGCATTGTAGAACCCCGAGTAGCGAAATATATTCCATTCTCCCTTTACATCCACCTTGTGATCCATTCTGCATAGAATCCGCACAAAAGAACGGCTACATGAAACAATGATTCACTTTTCGGTGGAGAAAATCCTTGAAATATTCCTTTACCAATAGCAGAGACAGCCAGAGATCCTCCATAACAGGACTAGCCACAGTGACCTTTATATACAGAGCAAAACCGTCTTCCAATATTAATCCATACATGGTCGTCCAATCAAAATCACCATGTAGGCTGATAGTCCTGGGACCTGAGGTCAAAAGAGTAGGACTAATAATGTCACCAGGCTCGGAGGCCACAGAGAATCATGACCTAAGTCTGCTAATAGATCAGAATGAACATTAACTAAACAGTCACTCTGTTATCATTGTGCAAGAACAGGCATATATCATTAAGGCTGGGGGGGGGGGGGGGTGCTCCTGCAATGAACCATGAAAGTCATGGAATTTGTTGTGAGTGATAAAATTCCTGTTGCTCATCCTCCACCAGTGATGGAATCCCCGACCTCAGCACAACTGTCAGTAGGTGTGATGGTGGTCTAAAGCTTCCACTCCTCTTTATAGTCTATTATGGGATTTGGAAAAAAAACAGGAAAATTTCCAGTATAGTCACAATATTTCACAACTTTTTGTTGCATTCTGTCATCATGCAAAATTTTATACTATTATTGTAGCTCAAGTGGCCATTTTGGTTTTCCCAATTTAGTCTTTCAGATCAGGGACCAGTTATCAAAATCCAGCAAGGGTATCATTATTATTTATTTATTTATTATGCTTACTTATATAGCGCCATCATATTCCGCAGCGCTTTACAGATATTGTCGGTCACTGTCCCATATAGGGCTCACAATCTACATTCCCTATCAGTATGTCTTTGGTGTGTGGGAGGAAACCAGAGTACCTGGAGGAAACCTATACAAACACGCATCAACATGAAGTGTATATATTCTCCCTATTTTCATAGGTATTATTATTATTATTTCTTTATATATTTATTTATATACCACCATTAATTCCTTGATGTTATACATTATATTAATCCCATGGTGCTGTACATTATTATATTAATCCCATAGTGCTGTACATTATAATATTAATTCCATGGTGCTCTTTACATTATAATATTAATTCCATGGTGCTGTACATTATAATATTAATCCCATAGTGCTATACATTATTATTAGAGATGAGTGAGTAGTATTCGATCAAATATCGAATAACATTATAGTCTATGGGAAAAAACAGGAATGTGTTTCCGGTTTACATGGAAACCTAAGTTCGACACATTGGATCCTCCAAGTTCCGGAAGTAGCAGGACGAGGAGCACAAGGAGGTTTTTGTATTGAATTCAATGGAATTTTCCCTCGTGGTATTCGACCGATACGAGTATTCGATCGAATAGTTGTATTCGATCAAATACTACTCGCTCACCTCTAATTATAATATTAATTCCATGGTGCTCTGTACATTATTATATTAATTCCATAATTCAGTACCTTATTATATTAATTCCATAGTGATGTACATTATTATATTAATTCCATAGTGCTGTACATTATTATTTTAATTCCATGGTTCGTTACATTATTATATTAATTCCATGGTGCTGTACATTATTATATTCATTTTATGTTCTTTTACATTATATTAATTCCATGGTGCTGTACATTATTATATTCATTCCATGGTGCTTTACATTATTATATTCATTCCATGGTGCTGTACATTATTATATTCATTCCATGGTGCTGTACATTATTATATTAATTCCATGGTGCTGTACATTATTATATTAATTCCATGGTGCCGTACATTATTATATTAATTCCATGGTGCTGTACATTATTATATTAATTCCATGGTGCTGTACATTATTATATTAATTCCATGGTGCTGTACATTATTATATTAATTCCATGGTGCTGTACATTATTACATTAATTCCATGGTGCTTTACATTATTATATTCATTCCATGGTGCTGTACATTATTATATTCATTCCATGGTGCTGTACATTATTATATTAATTCCATGGTGCTGTACATTATTATATTAATTCCATGGTGCTGTACATTATTATATTAATTCCATGGTGCTGTACATTATTATATTCATTCCATGGTGCTGTACATTATTACATTAATTCCATGGTGCTTTACATTTGAAGGTTTACATACATACAGAACACAAAATATACAAACAAATATAATACTAACATGCCCGCCTGGCACAGTAGGATGGAGGGCCCTGCCCACAAGAGCTTACAGTCTTATTCCAGACACACTCCTCTCTTCCATAACACAATACACACCCCGGTAGGGCCACCGGCTTCCCGTGAAATTGTCCATAGACTATGTATTTGATTTTGTAGATATTTTTGCAATCCCATTAGGGCCAAGGGATACGTGTGAGACAATACACCGTGTGCAGCACTTGTCATAATGATACGGAGATATATTTACCAGGAAATTAATAAATAATTGCACCTAATATCTGGCGGCACGCTTGTCATCCGGGCCACGGCACCACGGACAATAGCGGTACAACACACGCACATGGTATGGCCGCACTATTGTCTTGGTGGGGTCTCTTCTTCACATAATCTGTCTTCACAGTCATAATTTTCAGACCTCATGAGTCTCCTTCTCACATGTGCGCCTTCTTTGTGAGTGAGTTAATGAGCCTATGTCTCCCTTTCTTCTCCTCTAATAACCCCTAATGCATCTTCCAGACCTTCCTCTACATCTGAGTGATTCTCTCAGCTGCTGTCGGTAACAAGCAGCTCGTAAAATGTGTGGTAATGGAAGTGCCCCTTGCTGGGCTTTGGAGCTGGGAATATTTTCAGACCCTGCATGGGAGCCCAGAGATCAGCAGCTAAATCCCACAGACCTTATTTTATGAGGGAGATCCCGGGCCCCGCCATTGTTTAACCCTTTCCCTGAGCAGAGATAGCACAACATACTGCAAAGCAATCAGCAAAGCTACAAGACACTGAAAGTCTGTTTCCTGAGGAGTTCAAAAGATTTCTACAATACTTAACCATGGGGATAAAAGAAGGATCCCGTAAAACCTAGAAGTAAAAGAATGATATGCTAATAAGGGGGTGCACATCCCCAACGGATATGTCTTAAATCAATGTGGTCATGTACCCATTGTCAGCCATGTTAGATCCATTGTTAAAGAGGATCTTTCAACACTTCCAGTTCTTCCCATAGGTACCTAGCCAATGGTTCTGTTGCAGTTGGAATTTTGTTTCTCTAGCCCCACCTTTCCTGAGCAATCAGTGCAGTTAGTTTTGGTGCCTGATATGCTAACTAGGCTATTAACTGCCAAATGGGTGGTCTAAGACAGGAGCAGGCGAGGGGGATGGGATTCAAAGATCCAATTAGAGGTGCACAGTGTCAGAATTCAGAATCACATCCTTTACTACACCCACCTAACACTGCCCACCTGACAGCAAAGAGCCTACATAGCATATCATGCACCAAAACTAACTGCACTGATTGTTCGTGAACTGTGGGGGCTAGAGAAAAAATTCTGAACCACACCCTTTCCCTACTCCTACATAACACTGCCCACCTGACAGCAAAGAGCCTACATAGCATATCAGGCACCAAAACTAACTGCACCGATGGCTCGTGAACTGTGGGGGGCTAGAGAAAAAATTCTGAACCACACCCTTTCCCTACTCCTACCTAGCACTGCCCACTTGACAGCAAAGAGCCTACATAGCATATCAGGAACCAAAACTAACTGCACCGATGGTTCGTGAACTGTGGGGGGCTAGAGAAAAAAATCCAACTGCAACGGAGAGGAATGAATCAGTGAAGTGGTGCCTATAAGAGTTGATGCAGGGGGTGAAGGGTCTTCTTAGCTCCTACTTACGGAACACTTCAGTAGCCATGCTCCCTCTTGCTAAGGCTATGCCCATTTCAGGGCATGGCACATCCCTTTAGGTTGCGGGCCATAACCGCTTTCCATGTCATGGTGGACAAGCCCCCATATATGCCATATAGACCCAGGATGCCAGGGGCAAAACCCATTTTGCAAGAGTTTCCCGCATTTTCAGGAGAGTTGGTATTTTTGAGTTAATAGAGATTGAAGGTTTCCGGCAATCCTTCATTCCTCCATAACTAAACCATATGGGCATGATATTTGGTTCTATAGGGGTAAGATAAGGCAGTATCATCCTTATAACCCCCCACCCTATACTAGATTGCCCTCTTAATAACTTTCCTTGAGGATAGTGAGTGCACATTCATTCAGGCCCTGCAGTTTTGAGGAAGCCCCCCTTACTTTGGATATTTGTTCAAGAAGCTGCTGAGCTCAGAAGGAATGTATAGTATATTCCTGGAAGCATGGATGATTGGAAACAATGCCGTAACGTTACTGCACTCACGATTATTGTGTGGGGATCTGAAGCATACGTCTTACTGCACAAAACAACAGAAGGGGGCCCCTTAACTATATAACACTAGTTATGTTTTGTGTGTTTGATGTCTGATTAAAGGGATGCTAAACCTTAAAGGGGTTGTTTGGGATATAGAACAAAAATAATTGCCACAAAACTGCTTAAAATAAGGTTCTTACTTTCAATGTTCCTGCACCACCATTGCTGGCTCAGAAGTGATAACGTCCCACTAGTTGTCACATCACTGGCCTTAAAAGCCACTATGTATGAACGGTAGATGAGAGCCAAGGTCAGCCATTGCCACAGTGGTCCAATGAAGGTAAATGGACGACACCACTTCCGTTACAGTAGAGTGAAGAAGTATATTGAAAAATATAATCGATTGTTTCTACTCATTGACCAATGTTTTTTCCCACTCTTTTCTGCTTTATCTTGTGATTTGATAAACGCCAGTAATATCTCCAGGGGCGTAACTACCAGGGTAGCAGCAGTAGCGGACATTAGATGGCCCAGCGACAGCCACTACCGCTGAGGTTTTGTTTGTTTGGGTTTTTTAATAGGCCATTACCGGCTGGAGTAACCCCAGCCAGTACCAGGCCCTAATTACTTACCTCTCCTGGCTCTGGGCAGGCTTTAGGCCTACTTGTGTGACGTCACGACGCATAAAGACGCAGGCCCTGGGTCTGTGATGTCCCCTATGTCATTGAAGATGGCCGACAACAGCGGGGAGTGCAACGGAGCTAGGGATGGTTTTTATGTTTGTATCCTCCCTTGGGTTTGAGAAGACCCCAGAGTATAATAATTGTTCATGGGTGTCCACAATGGAGAATAATTCTGTTTGCAGGGGCCACTATGGGGCATAATACTGTGTGCAGGGGCCACTATGGGGGATAATACTGTGTGTGCAAAGACCACTATGGAGCCTCATACTATGTGCGCAGGGGCCACTATGGGGAATAATACTGTGTGCAGGGGCCACTATGGGGCATCATACTGTGTGTGTAGGGGCCACTATGGGGCATCATACTGTGTGTGCAGGGGCCACTATAGGGCATCATACTGTGTGCACAGGGGCCACTATGGAGCATCATACTATGAGCACAGGGGCCACTATGGGGAATAATACTGTGTTCACAGGGGCTACTACGGGGCATCATACTGTGTGCAGGGGCCACTATGGGGTAATAATACTATGTGGAGGGGCCACTATGGAGCATAATAGTGTGTGTGCAAAGACCACTATGGGGCATCATACTGTGTGTGCAGGGGCCACTATGGGGAATAATACTGTGTTCACAGGGGCTACTATGGGGCATCATACTGTGTGTGGGGTATAACAGTTCGTGCTGGAATGTTGGGGGGGGGGGAAGGTTGGTCAGTTAGGGTCTCGGCATCAATTGGGGGGGCAGCATGTCAAAAGTTTGCCACGGGGCCCCGCCATTCCTAGTTACCCCACTGAATATCTCTATATATACTTGCAAAATATATGAGCAGCTTGCCTTATAATGAATAATTATAATTATTAAACTTGTTTTTTTTTTTTTTTTTTTGGAGTACTGCTCCTTTAAAAGTGCCTCTCCCTATGACCCTGTGTTTTATTCACTTACCCTAGGCCTTTTCCTTGGAAACTGCTGAGTTAAAAGCAAACTCTTATTATAAATCCATACTACAGAACCGCACTGTAAATTGTTTTCAGCAAAACCACACATGATGCATTTGGTTCCAGACTGTATGGTCTATGGTCGAGATTCCAGTAACTTGACTGCATGGCAATTGAGTAAATGAGTGTGGTGTTAGATGCTATGTGTGATGGGAGACATACTGGAGCTGTGAACACGAGGGGAACTGCAATGTGTGAGAGAATACAAATGAAGTGTGAGGCAGCGCAGCCGAGGGGAGCAGCAGAGTTATGGGGAAAGAATAGACGCAAAGTGTGAAAAGCAGAAAACAAGGGAAGAGAGTGGCTTTCCTCGAAGACTATAATTTGCCCATGTGGGTGGCGCATTACACCTCAGCATGCCTCTCTGGCAAATGATCAGATGCTATGTTAGGGAAGCATGCCACCCACTATTCGCTTATCACACAAAGGATCACATGACCCGTTCCATCAGCGTCCCGCTCCGACAATACACACAGGGCTTTGTGCAGCAATCACAGCGTCCACATGCTTGCATTTGCTGGAAGACTAGACCACTTAACATCGTCTGCTGGGGGGAGAAGGAACAGAAGGTGTTACTAAGTAATAGGGGTTAAAGGACACGCAATGCAAGAAAATGGAAATAACAGCAATATTAAAGCGGTATCTTCTCGTGTGCAATTATTTCATCCATTCCATGCAAAAAGCGGTATTGTGAAATAATAATAATACCGACACTACGGCTAATAATTCCTAATAATAACGCATAACACAATTATTACAGGACGCCGCCACTATTATTACTACTATGATAATGACTGTACTTACACTGCTAATGATGATCATATTCATACTACTGCTTCACCATAATTATAGTAATACCGCCATCACCACCACAATGTGTACATGTGCTATTGGATTACAGCTTTGTATAGGTTCGGAGTTATAGGGAATCACTATATAACACCTATATAACTATGGCGTCGTACTCTACTGCAGCTATCTCAGAACTTCTTACCAAATCCAACATACACAATAGACACCCAGCGCTAATGCACCAACCGGGGGCATTAACCCCTCCGGCGCCTCGGTCCAAGCTGACCGAGGCACCATTTTATACATGCACATACATGTTAGGTAGCCCTGTGTCCAAAAACGTAGACTCTACAAATCTATAAAAATATTTTTCCTGTACAGTAAACTCCATAGTGGGAATAAAGGTTATCTACCTGCCCCTTCCCTGAGACTGGGGTTTTTCCCCCCCACTTGGAATTCAGCCTGACTACAGCCATATATATAGGGGATGTACAGTGCTCCTATTCCGTTGGGAAGGGGTTAATAGGAGCACTGCAGATACGCTATATATAGTCAGGCTGGGCTGAAAAACCCCAGTCCTCAAACTCAGGGAAGGGGCAGACAGACAACCAACCCCCCCCCCCCCCTCCCTTCCCCAGCAACTACTGCACCCAAAACCTCCGACCATTTTAATTTTTAAAATTTTCCAGTAGCTGCTGCATTTCCCCCCTCGGCTTATACTCGAGTCAATAAGTTTTCCCAGTTTTTTTGTGGTAAAATTAGGGGCCTCGGCTTATATTCGGGTCGGCTTATACTCGAGTATAAGACCTGTGAGAAGGTGAATGTGACCATCATTAAGAATGAAATACCTGTATATTACAGGGTTAAAAGGATAATCCAGATCCCAATGGAGAGCCGATGCAGCTTCTCGGAGTGCGCACTTTCTCTTATGTGCAGTAACAGAGACTTGCAATCCCGTTTATAAACACATATTCGGTCTCATTTCCTGGGGTTGTAAATTAAATATTTTCAGGGCCAGAAATGTTCATTTCCAGATGAGGATACGGGGCAGAGCTGGCCGGGCTTTGTCTGCAGGTGCCCTATCGGAGAACATGAAAGGCTCAGGTGCTTCATTGAACTCCAGCCCCTGGACAGCCAGAGATCATAATCCAGTCTGGCTTGTCTTACCTTTCCCTAACACATTAAGATTCTTGCCATTCTTTTATCTCATTTTCCCTGGACTGTAGGTGGAATTGTATGAAGTGATACCCCGGCCCGCCGTCTATCTCCACAGTTATAAGCCTATAGAAAACTAGGTTTTTTTTCTCCGAGCGTGATAAAAAGACCTGACTCATTTGGGCAGATTTGTAATAAGTGTCATTTTTCCAGCATGATTTTTACATAATGAGCTCCAGTTTCACCAATATGTTGCCCAGATGTTTTGCAAACTTTCTTAAAGGGGTTTTGTCCTGAACACAATCGTATTTAGATTGGGAGACAAAAATGAAACATTGTTGCAAATATCAAATAATTAAAAAATGTACTCAATTCTCTAACCGTCTTTGGTCTTATGAATGATTTTACCACCGCAGGTCCAGAGAGAAGCAACTGGGCATGACTTGTAGGGCTGGGCCCATGTCAAATGTTCACCTTGGGGCCCCGCCATTCCTAGTTACACCACTAAGCAGTATTTATCGCCGGTACACACTATAAGGGGGCAACTGGGCAGTATTAAATTAAGGATCACTTGAGTTTTATTTCAGGGATTTTCTTGCTCATTTTTCCTGATGATCAGTCCTCAGGAGAGATCATCCATAACAGATCATTGGGGTTATAAGATTTGGGACCTGCACAGAGCTGTATGAAGTGGTCATGGCGCCCATGCAGATAAGGTAACTCCTTTACTGTCTGTTTTATGGTGACTGTATGATGTCATTACAGCCTCTTTCTATAGAAGTGTATAGGACAAGGCTGTAATTACATTGCAAAACCAACAATACAATGTAAACAGAGAAGGGGACGTTACATTTGCACAAGTGTTGTGCTGAACATAAGAGGCTGATTATTTTTTTTAATTGATAGCATGGACGATATTGATTCATAAAAACCCCATATTTACCATTATATAGTCATAAACATATAGTGATACCTGTGTTGAGCGGACCGCTTGGACGTGTTCCCCAGCTCTGCACTACCCAAAAGTAGCCTCTGTGCGCCAGTAGCGTAACTAGGAATGGCGGGGCCCCATGGCGAACTTTTGACATCCCCCCCTCCCGACACCAAAGACCTCGACCGACCCCCTCCTCCGCGCTCTATTATGTCCCTTAGTAGCCCCTGCACACAGTATTATCCCCCATAGTGGCCCCTGCACACAGTATTATGTCCCTTAGTGGCACCTGCACACAATATTATGCTCCATAGTGGCCCCTGCACACAATATTATGCTCCATAGTGGCCCCTGCACAGTATTATGTCACTCAGTGGCCCCTGTACACAGTATTATGTCCCATAGTGGCTCCTGCACACAGTATTATCCCCCATAGTGGCCCCTGCACACAGTATTATGTCCCATAGTGGCTCCTGCACACAGTATTATCCCCCATAGTGGCCCCTGTACACAGTATTATGTCCCATAGTGGCTCCTGCACACAGTATTATCCCCCATAGTGGCCCCTGTACACAGTATTATGTCACTCAGTGGCCCCTGCACACAATATTATGCTCCATAGTGTCCCCTGCACACAGTATTATGTCCCACTGTGGACACCCATAAGCAATTATTATACTCTGGGGTCTTTTCAGAGAGACCCAGGGGAATAGAAACATAAAAAACACTGTTACCTGTCCCCCAGCTCCGCTACAGTCCTCCGCTGTCGGCCTTCTTCAATGACGTCGGATGTCACATGACCCAGGACGCAGGCCGGGTTCATGTGACGTCAGACAACTAGGACGAAGCCTGCCTGGAGCCTGGAGAGGTAAGTAACATAGTTTTTTATGTTTCTGACGTCTCCCGAGCCTCCAATCATTATACTTGGGGGTCTGCAAAGTCTTTGTGGGGCCCGCGGTGTCACTTACCAATCCCAGCCCAGCCAGTATCGGTAAGTAAATAGTGCCCGTTACTGGCTGGAATAACTCCGGTAACAGCCTATTAAGAAAAAAGAAAAATACGCAGCGGTAGCGGCTGTGACCGGGCCTCCTAATGTCCCGGGCCCTGTGGCAGCTGCCTCCGCGATAGTTACACCACTGCTGTGCGCCTTTATGACAACTTGTGGTAAAGAAGAAGCTCCTCAGTCTAGAACAACCTTTTGCTTTTATCATTCCCAGCCAAATGGGCAACATTTTATGAGATATTTTTTAGCTGAGGTTTTCCACCTAGACCAACATGAGGAGCAAGAAAACCTCAGCAAAAAAATAGTGATTTATGTGTCTAAGCGGCTGAAACGCCGTCAATTCCACAGAGAGAACGGAGGGAGAATAGAGTTTGTATCAGAAAAAGAAGAGAGAATTTTAGTCGAATAATCAAAAAATCTGCGGAAACGAGAACTAGAAGGCATCTTCCAGCATCCGGCGAGATCTGATCTTGCACTTGCGCTCCATTTCCACTGTTTCGTGCCCTTAACCTTAGTGCTAATCTCTTTAATCCATACAACGTATCTGGCAGATGAGACCAACGCTCCAGATATTGATATTGGTCTGATGGACCAGTCTGAAAGCCTCCAATTGACAATCTCATGATCTGATAGCCATGTTTTTAAAGTGGGTGCCTAGACCTAGCGAGGTGGGGGAGGGGGGGTCTATATTTCACTAGTGATTTGCAGAATCAATGCACACATGCCCATGACACTGGAGACCACAGATAAACCTGAGCTGGATGGGAATCCTGATCCAGACACCGCTGCCATATATACACTTCGATCCGCCTATCGATCGCCACCACTGCTGATTAATTCAATTAAGCCAGAGTCCTTGCTGTTAATTGATTTCTGCTGCCTGCGCTCTGGAGAGAGATTCAGTTTAGGCTTAATTAGTCTTAATTTATATTCTGAGCAAATTCCTATCTTTTTACAGTTTCATCTGCCGTCCGCGGGTTATTTAAAGACTCCTGTCCGCGAGCAGCTGAGCTCTATAATGAACACGGAGCACGGGAAGGTGATCTACAGCTCGAATGGGATTACTCGCATAACATTTTGTGTAATAAGGTCTTCCAAGTTTTCCCAAATGGAAACGTTTCATTCTGGATGTATAATTTCCGAGAGCGCAGGCTCGTACAGATTAACAGGATTAGCGGTAATAGACACCTTTTATAGCACTTAGCAGCGAAAGATCATAAAAATGGCAATTGTAAATTCACAAACCTCATGTCACGCGGAGGATCCAAAAAGCGTAAATCAGATGGACTGCTACAGATACTACTTGCTCATTGATACAAATGGACTTAGCACATGGGAATTACCTGAAGCCAAGACACTCACCTTGATAAGACGGTTGTTTTCTATCATCGCAACCACATAGGCTTTTACACGTTGGCTGACATGTAAGTAAAATAATATTAGGCGATATTTGCTAACAGAGTGACGAAGCGTCACTTTGGGGCAGACACGCCAACTGTTCACCATTGTAACCATATGCTGCAGGTGAGGCCATAGGAATTCATAGGCCTCCTATAATCTGAGAGATAAGGCCCGCTTCACATCTGCGTTCGGGTTATTCCGCTCCCCTATCCACATGAAATATGCAGAGAGAAAAGTCCTACAAGCTGGGCTTTGTCTCCGCATTTTTCAACCAGAAACCGAGCGGAAAACACACGGACCCCGTTATAGTCTATGGGGTATGCAGGTTTCCTTAGGTAACCACCGACTCCGAAGCGGGCTCCCTGAACGAAGATGTGAATCGGGCCTAAGAGCAGATCTGCGTATGCGGTTTTATATACTGATAGAATTCGGCGCACTATTGGGTTTTCCTGTTATGTGCCCCGGGGTAAGAGCTTTCAGAGTCGTTACCGATGGCTCTTCACTGTCAGAAGGGCGTTTCGAACAGTCTGTGAGGAATGCCCCTCTTGACAGTAGTGTACATAGCACTATGGACATGACGCTGAGCAGTGAGGAATGACCCCCCCCCCAGCACTAGTCTATGGGCGAGTACTGTCAGGAGGGGCGGTAAGGAATGCCCCCTGTGACAGTACAGCGCTATGGACTCTACTGTTAGGAGGGACGTTCCTCATAGACTGTCAGAAACACCCTTCTGACAGTGAAGAGCTATCGGTAACAATTCACAACAAGGTACGGTAGGCTTGCTAGATAGCGTTGAAGTATGGTTCCAACCCGTCTAGTAAGGAACAAGGTGGACTTCACAATTCTTAAGATACAAACAAGTAGTGCTTGTAGTAGTAGTAGTGCAAATGGTGACAGCTTGTGAAGGTGTACAGATATGTTTCATATTCCGAATGGGCTTCAATTGCTACGTAAGATGCAGCCAGTTTTACCCCAAATCATAGATCGCACCATGTTGCGGTGAAGTCCTTCCCATCTAGGTGATGTTTCTCCACTCATTCCTCGAATACCGCTCTCCTTTACAAGAAGGTCAGAAGATCCTCCTTGAATTGGAAACTTGTTATGATAGGTAACCACAAAACCTAAAGGTAAGGATAACCTTCCAATAAATTTCTACAATATATATTATACATTACAAAAAGTTTCAGCCTGTATTATCTTTATCTGACAATGATAAAGCCTCATTACCGGTTTTGGAGAATTTAGCTACTGCAATGTACTGCCATTGGTGATGGAAATCCTAGTTATAGCTGTGACCTACATTCACAAGGCTGATGGATTTTGGGATCAAACTCCAACATTCCCTGCTGTCTCCGTGTCTGTACACGCCAACAATCACAAAAAAACGTGCTCTGCAAACGTGAACAGATCAGCAAACAGTGTCTATATGGACTTTGAATACCCTAGATTTACTTTATAAAGTTGCTACCTCAGAAGGCCCGAAGTCCTTTCTACGACATAAGAGGACATCAGTATTCTAGAGGGACCCATTATGTATTTTGCCTTCGGGTCCAGGAATTTCAAGTTCCAAAAATGTTCCGCTCACCTTGCAGCTCTCGTAAACTTACAAAGCAAGGAATTTTGAAGGTTTCTTTTATGGATTTCTGGATAAGTTCGCCACACAATCTCGGAAAAATTATAGCAGGTTGGCCACTTCTGAGAAGATTCCTCTGTTCTGTCCCCACATGAAGGCAAATAAAGCTGTAACTAATAGTGGCCGTGCGACTTTCCTACCTTCGTATCCAAGCAGTGGAGCAGACCGGACCGGCAGGAGCTCAGGATAGATGGATTCAAACGTAGACACGATGATATGATGAACCAACATGGGTTTATTTGACCCAAGAACAGCGATAATACATTACTGTAATAGCCTTGGTAGTAGTGGCATTGATGCAGTCCTGTTGGTGTCTTTCCCGAGGCTGCTCAAAAACTGCCCAAGTATAAGTAAGTCCTGTCACACAGCTATGAAAAACTAAAACGGCTGCAGGGAGTGACATGGCCCAGGGCTTCGCCTAAAACCACGCCCAGAGAGAAAAACTTTATTAACAAGAACAAGGGGGTGCAGCATGCAAATTCTGACCAGCAGATGGCAGCCACAACAACACATAGAAATAACCTAAGAAGGAACTCGTAATACAGGACATCTAACTAATAAGTATGAGAACAGTGCATCCTCATTGTTCCAAGTTTTCACCTAGGAGATAATAGTTCGTTGGAGATCCAGTGCCTTAGAAATTTATCTATCCATGTCCGGGCAGATATATTTCAATAACATTCTCTCTCATCAGTTCAAGAACTTCTTTCAATCTCGGGACATTCTGCTGTTTTTTTGAGACTTAACTTTCTTCTCCTTGGTGTAGAGCAGGGGTAGGGAACGTACGGCTCTCCAGCTGTTGCAAAACTACAACTCCCAGCATGCATACTTACTCTGCTGTTCTTGGAACTCCCATGGAAGTGAATGGAGCATGATGGGAGTTGTAGTTTCACAGCAGCTGGAGAGCCAAAGGTTCCCTACCCCTGGTGTAGAGGATTCGCGTATTTTACCATACGTTGGTGCAATTTGGGTTTTAGATGAAGAGTTTGAGTTGGGTGCACTTGCCATAGCCGTATATATACTATATATGGATAGTATCGCAAAACTAGTAAAAAGTAGGCACAGAAAAGTGACAGCGTTATTCGGCAGACGTGAAGACACCTTCAGGAGCCGCTACCTTTTCACTTAGGGAGGCTGATTTAGGATTTCTCTTCCCCGACAGTACGGCACTATTAATTAAAAACTTGAAAAATGTAATTTAAAAAATTGGCTAAAACAGGAGATGCCCAGAAGGAGGCGAATACTTGTCAAGGTGCTGGAGCTCTTTCTCCTTCATCAATCTGGAGGTGCCTATGGCCAAGTCTCCTTACGCGCTTGCGTTAAGCGTTGTGCATCATAGCAATGCCACGTTTCACTGAAATTAAACAGACATTTTCCGTTTATTTTCACTTTCATGCTACTTAAAAGATTTGACCGGCTCTAGACTTTACTGTAATCATAGCATGCCTCATCTCCTCCCTGCTAAATGGACCCGATCTGAAGACATACAGCGCCCCTAGTCAATGCCGCTGCTCCGCTTTATAGCGCTGGTAATGGAGATTAGAGCGCAGTCACTCTGATAAACCTCTAAAAGTTTATAAATCTGGATTTTTATGGTCATGTTTTCATGCCTCAATATGGAAATGAAAGCAGGGTCCAGGCATGAAGCGCATCGTGGAATTTTATTGCTCCGAAAAGCCTTGTAAGTGTTCCTAAATCAGGAACAAACATATGTAGGTTAAGAGAATAGTCAGACGTCACTTACCCAGCTGTTGCAACGTGCAGCGAGCAACCGGGACGATGTGCAAGAGGAGAGCAAAACAAGCAAACGGGAGGTTTCTATAGGAATTAGCCAGTCATTAGGAGGCCTCAAGTATATACACAATGCTTAGAAACTGATTATTATATACATTGACATAGCACTTTGTATCAGGAATGGTTAACTCACCCAACAAGACCGTCCTCCACATGTTAAGTAAATTAAAGCCTTTCTTTATTATCTTCACAACGTTCCGATCCTCCCTCTCCATTAGCAGAGCGCAACGTATGATTATTCTTCTTCCATGAATGTGCAGGATTCTTATATACTATTCTTTCCTGTTGTCCAAGTGGGAGTGACCTAAACTTTATCAGACCACTGGATACATATGAAAACATTGGTTGGCTCTGGAGTCCAGCTAAGGTCAACATCTGCAAGGAGTTTGTATGTTTTTAGGGGATTCCTATATACTTATGTTGCGTGGGTTTCCTCCCGTACCCCAAAGACTGATGGGGTACTTAGATGGTGAGCCCTATATGGCACAGTGTTGAGAGTATCTGTAGGGCACTGACGTAGATGACAGGTAGGAAAAAAAAATTTAAATTTTTTTTTTTAACCCCATCCCCAGCCATGAAAAACTCCTTTAACTGCCAAGGTTGAACATACTATCCTATCATTTACACAGAGCTAGGATACTGGCACTAGAGCCTAAATGTATGTATCCTAATAAAAACACAAATTCTTAGGGAACAAATTTTATCTCCAGAATCTGCATCGCTTGTGTCCATGGGCCTTGTCTAGGGTTGCGGCTCATTGCTCTGCACTGAAGAGAATGAGGCTCATCTCTAATACTAGATTGTACCCATTAAGGCAATTTTTCCCAAAAACAAAAAAACTTTAAACAGACATCTCCCCTTTAATGACCAACTGTATGTACACATATATAGTTCTTGTTCATACGATTTTCTCTTGTTGCCTGCACTTGTTATTAAAGGGGTAGTCCAGTATCTGCAAAAATGTTACTATCAGTATAATGAAAAGTTGCACAGTTTCCAGTATACTTGGTGTATCAATTCCTTCTGGTTTTCTAGATCTGCTTGCAGCCATTCATTTTGCTTACATCTAGTGGATAAAAATCTGCCCATAGTCATGTGACCTACAGTCCACGATCATGTGATGCACACACAGGTGTCCGATTGCTATGCTGTGACAACAAGTCTATCACCCGAGCACGGGCTGCACATCACCTGACCATTGCCTGCACATTACCTGACCACGGGCTGCACATCACCTGACCATTGCCTGCACATTACCTGACCACGGGCTGCACATCACCTGACCATTGCCTGCACATTACCTGACCACGGGCTGCACATCACCTGACCATTGCCTGCACATTACCTGACCACGGCCTGCACATCACCCGACCATGGGCTGCACATCACCCGACCATGGGCAGATTTTTATCCAGTGGTGTAAAGCAGATATAGAAAACAGAGGACTTTATCTAGACAGTATATTGGAAAATTGCACTACTTTTCATTATACAATGAACATTTGCCGAAACTGGACAACCCCTTTAAATAAGCAGCCCAGGTGTCCTTGTTCTTTCTATCTGACATAGGCTGACCAGAGCTACCCCTAGGAGCGATCGTCATCCAGGCAACCATCTGATGTCCAACAGATATTGATCACATTTGCCATTTATTAGTAAGATACTTACTGGGCACCAAATGTTTGCTACAGGCCCTCAGCAGCAGTATGACCAGAATCTAGCAGCTGCTTCGCTCCATGGCCAGTGGTTCGGATAGAGAACTACACCGACAAACTAAGATTAGCCTCCATTTTTTTTTAACCCTTTCAACACACCAAGTCATTCCCTTCTGGCTTGGAGTGATGTCAGAACTGGTTAAATTTTTGGGACTCCTAAGTTGTCACATCATGACCGCTTCATTTCACAAAACCCATTTGTCGATACTGTATATTCCAAGGGGGTGACTTGGCTACGAGTCATCTCTGATCCATGCTTGTGGTGTCAGCCGGTTGTCTAACGGTGAAGTCACGTGAACCAAGCAAGAAATAAGTTTTACAACCATTTCCATAGGAAAAAAACTTTATTTAACAATATATCAGGATTCCAACATAGCTCCAGGGATCTGGAGTTCCAGGCATTAAACGTGGACATGGGGTGAAGTTTAAACAGCAGGGCAGATGTATTCAACAGGAAACGAAGAAAATAATTCAATCTCAGGTGAGGCATGAAGATATAAAATAGAGCGCCTGAGGAATGAGAAGCCAACAGAAGTGTTATCTGAGGAAGTGGATTACGGTGAGAACTGAATGTGTGCACGGAAAGCTTTTCCCTAAGTGTGATGGAATTGAACCCTGCCTCCCACACCAGGCGATATGAGTCAAGCGGTCCTGACGGAGAGGCCTCGGACATGAAATGGCGTGCATAGCAGGGTGGAGCCACAAGCTCCGTCCGAGAATCCAGGGTTTACAAGGCACAGTCCAAAAAAGTCAAACCAAAAATAAAATATATATATATTTATAAAAGTGTTTATCCTACCATTGTTTAACTGTGTCCTATTCTGTGGTACTGGTGACTCTGCAAAGCTAAAAAAAAGGGGTACAGAGGAGACAGACGGCAAGGATATTAAAGGACGCCGGGAAGTTGCCCACCCTCCATTGCCTGAGATGCAGCAAATATTCGGTGGATACGTTACAAGGATCTTGCCCTGATCTTAACCCTTATCTGAACACACGCACATCTACACACACCCACACACGTACAGGAACTAAATTGGGGACAGGGAACGGTTTGTGCACAGTGCGCCTTGCTCTAGAGGAATAAGATTACAGATTAATCCCTCGCAGACTTCACCAAAGAGGTTGTGGCTTAAACTGTATTACACGATTAAAACCTTTGGAAGTTTAGATTATTATGTAGGTTTTCAGAGTTATTGCTTAGGATATTTTTTTATTAACCCTTTCGGATAGAGTCACCTACCGCCACCCCCTGAAGATATTCGCCAGTCATACTCTTAATGTTTTTCACTTCCTATCTATCCAACAGCCAGCAGTACGTGCAATACAGAAGATATCTGCAGCCCTGACTGGTGTTATACGGGGACTTGTTCAATACCATAGACTGAAGACTGGCCAGGGTGCAATCCTATAGACCAGGGGTAGGGAACGTACGGCTCTCCAGCTGTTGCAAAACTACAACTCCCAGTAGGCATACTTGCTCTGCTGTTCTTGGAACTCCCATGGAAGAGAACGGAGCATGATGGGAGTTGTAGTTTCCCAGCAGCTGGAGAGCCAAAAGGTTCCCTACCCGTGCCATAGACCATCGAAATGTACTAAGATGATTTGAGATTTGGTATAAGATAGCTTTATTGCACGGATTCAGGTTCCAAGCAAAAGTCATGAACGTGTTGGCGCTCTTATTCGGCAGAAGTCCCAGTGTAACACCGGCCCATGAAGGGTCTCTCTATAGTACTGCGGGGGCACTTGCCAATAGTTAAGACATTACATTTTAATATAAAATGGAACCCATCACCATGAAGATGCTATCCAACCAACCAGCAGCATGTTACAGAGCAGGGACATTCAAGTAGACCGATAATAGTTTTACATTGAAATTCTATAACTTATTGATAGAAACGTCTGCTCTATGCTCAGGAGTCCATCGGGCGTCCCAGTAAATGATATGTATCCCATTATATGTGTGCATACAGAGATAACAGGCAATCACTAATGGCTACACCTACAACATAGAAAGAGCATGGATTCGATAACGTCATCCACAATCTTTTTATATAATCTGTCTTCTCATACGCCGCTTCTTTATAATATACCATCTACAGAAAGGATAGCATTTTTAAGGTAACAGGCTCCCCAACATGAGCACTGAGCTAGGAGGACCTGAAGATGTACCATTAGTAGAACACAATAAAGCGGAGTTCACACGGGGTATTTTGGTCAGGATTTGGAGGCCGTAACCCATTGAAATCAGTTCTTTTTTCCAGGAGCTGTTTGTTCCGGCTCCTGGAAAAACAGAAGCAACGTGCTCCTTCTTCAGGTGAATCGGCCTGAAGACGCTCCCTCCTCCGGACTAGGTCCATTCATTGGGCCTAATGTGGAGCGGAGCGTGCCACTGCGGCCTCCACCTCCGGACCAAAACACCCTGTGTGAACCCGGCCTAAGAGGTGACATCATTCCAACCAAGAAAGTGCAGGAGCCCAAGGAAGGCCATGTTTCTAAAATACAGATCATTGTAAAGGACTCACAATGCCTTGAAGGTTTTGGATCCAGTAGATACTTCTCTCCTGGATATCTTAAAGATTACGGTACATCATAAGATCCCCAGCGCAGTGAACCCCCCAAATACAGAGTCTACGATAAACCATCAAGTATTGTCCAAGTTCTAGCCTTCAGTAGGGAGATCAGTCAGCATTACACAATGTCATTGATATAAGGGTTCATACGACAAATTTGACATTTTTCAAAGCCACGTTTCGGTGGATTTTCTCTATTCTGTGTTTTTTTCAAAGCCGCTTCTTATCCTGTGAATACATTGTCGGGGTGACTTATGGAGGTTTGGATGAATTGAATAGATATGCGTTGAATTTATGTTTGAAAAAAAAAAAATCTAATTTTTTTTTTTCTTTTTTTACTAAAAACAAATGAAAATAAATTTGGAGTTTATACAAAAACAGCTTTACAGTATTCTTTCCAAAAAACACATTATTTACAAAAAATATCAAAGTTAATCTCTTAAAAGGTACAGAAGGAAAAAAAAATTCACTTTGAAAAAAAAAAAAAAAAAAAGGTGCTAATAAATTTAAAATTTTCACCTTTTATTTTCACATATGTACATGGCGCTTAGGGCATGAGGAGAACGAACGGGGCTCATGTAGGATAAAAAGACATTGCTGCAGGTCTGAAGTTAAAATGTCCGGTCGCCGAACTATGAAGTGGTTTGTATAAAAAAAAAAAAAAAAAAAGTATATATTTTTATTTATATATTTTTTATTTATATTTTCATGTATATAATATATATAATGAAAAAATTAAAAAATATTTCAAAAAATATGTAAATAAAATTAAATTTTTAAATTTTATTTATATATTTTTTTTAACTTTAATACTTTTATTTTTTCAATTATATATATGAAAAATAAAATATTTAAAAAAAATATATAAATAAAAAAATAAAAAAAATAAAATATAAAAAAATAAGATAAAAAAATTGCAGGCGACCGGTAGGACATTAATATATATATTTATTTATATATATCTATAGCCAAAGTTATTTAGAATCCAGATTGCTCCTAACCTAGATAATGTAAAGGAGCAATATGCAAAAAAAAAAAATTATAAAATAGGAATAATGAAAGGGGTTGCCATCTAGAATGTAAATGAATACGTATGTACAGAGACCTTAAAATAAAGTAGGTAAGTGCCGAACTTTATAGAAGTACTCATGACATGTGCTTAAAAACATTTCGCACCTTTGGCCTGCTCAGCAAAACCCGGGCAGGTTCCACTCCGAAAAAAAAAAAAAAAAAAATTAAAAGAAAATATATCAGCATCGAACAGTGCTTGATGCAAATCTATGAGGTGGAGGGTTGAGTGTGTGGTGCTTGTTAGAGTCTATTTTAAGGCCGTTTTCCTTGTCCCTAGAGACCGAGTGTCTCATCGCCCCTCTCCAGCAGACAGACAGCTGCTGCCTTAGAGCACACAAGCCCTTAATCTGCCTCAATACAAAAAGGACACCAGATCCAACTCTGCATAGAATGTAAAACAGGGCACAGGAGCTGCCCGGGGTGGGGGGAGTATAGGGAGATGTGCTGGAGGCGCCACTGGCAAGGCAGGTAGTTATGGCAAGAGGTACGCAGCAACCCCTGCACTGCATGCAATCCTCAGTACTCGTATGTGCCGCTCTGGACTTGGGTGTGAATGACCAACGACAAGGAGATGTAGAAGGGATAACCGTGGTGTGGCTGACATACAGGGTCTCGATGCTACGTGGTGGGATCCCACACGCCATGGAGTTAGACATTGCAGCACATGCCCCGACTCGGCCGGCGTGTAGGAAACACTTCCACAACAGGATTTACAACAGGGTGTGTTATAAGTGCGGAGGAGTGAACAAGTAGATGCATGTGCCAGTATACAAAAGTGTATGTGTACAACGTCTGCAAAGACGTGTCGAGGACTAAGGCAGCGGGATCCACCTTGTGACAAGGATTCAAAGAAACCAAGGATATCAGACATGCAAAATGTTATGAGGAGAAAACCTGGTGGATGTAAAGATATGGGGGAGAGGTTTGGGGTGGTGAGAGAACGTAACGAGAGCGAGGGACAGAGGTGAAAAAATGTAAGGCGACCATTTGCAAAACTTGGTAGCCAATAGTGGAAAAAGTCCTGTAAGTCTAGTGCAGAGCTCTATGGACAGGTATGGCGTGAAGAACGTGGGAATTTGCATAAACATTTTTCGGTAACTGGTGGTCCCTCTAGTATTTGTAGATGGATAGGTCACGTATATGCCGGCCTCTACAAGGCTACAATATTAATATCAGGACCACACACAATGAACGTTCACCTAAGGGTTCGCTTACAGTGGTCCTAAAGGGTGCGACTGTCCTAAAAGGATCACACTTGCAAGGCCTACACCAGAACGATACAATCGAGATCAAAGATGGCGTCTCCATCAGCACCATCAGGGATGGAAGTCTGCAATCGAACCATACAAGGTACAAAAAAGCAGAAAGGCATTCGCGACCGACTACCAGCCATGTGTGTCACGCTTCAAGGTTTGCAGACGAATACCAAACTAGCTTTTTCACCCTGTACATGAATTTTGTGGAGCCCGTCATACGTACACCCTATGAGTCTGCCTGTGATGTAAATAGGATGAATAGCAGAAACACCATCTAACAGAGACTACCGGAGGAACTCGGGGTCACCGCAGTAAAAGCATCGACACCCTCAGAAAACAGCAGTGGTTGTTGCGTGATGCTACAGCAACATGCGGGTTCCTGAGTGAGCATAACACCATCGCTCTGGGGGTGGGGAAGGGTCTTCTCGCCCATCATTAACTCTGCTGGTTAAATAATGACACCAGTAATTGGGTTGCAAAATGCTAACTCATGTTAGTGGTATTAATGCGCCAATTCAGAGCGGACCCCTCCTCAGTCACTTACAGCCACGTCACATTGTTTGATGTATAACATGAAGGTCAGTTCTACCGTCTCCCGAGGACATTTAGGACTATGCTTGATCACAAACCCCCCCCCCCCCCAAAAAAAAAAAAAAACATTACAGAGCATAAGAGGATTTCATAACACCCTGCGTTGGGGGGTTTCACTCTCTCCTATAGGTCAGTCATTATCCTGAATATTTTGGAGGGTAGTGTCGGGTGATTGCCACAAAACAGGATCCAGCACATACAAGCGGTTGCATCTACGTGATACCATTTTTACCATGACGCCTGCGGATATCACTAGCTTCGCAGGCAGTACGGGAGATGCAACCTAAGGAGTGTGCAATTAAGTGCATATGTGTACACAGGTAGCTCGCGGAGTGTGTACCAGCGCATGGTTACCGCACACCCAAGAACTGGGTAAGCCAAAGTGGGTTTAGACTGGAAAAGAGCGGGACACGCAGAATTCTACCACTCACACAGAGACCAATCGGATCTATGCGTGTCTTACCACCTCTGTGCCCTATTCCATCAGCACATACATGCCTAGACTTGGTCATTCATAACAGGGCGCAGTCCATGTCATATCAGGGCATCCATAGGTCACTACCCCTCTGCTACCATCCTATAGGACATTGCTTTGCTGAATACTGAAGTCACAGCCGTCGATACTACCTGCATCATTGTGCCTCCACAACCACAATCGTGGAAGACAGTTCAGACTGCCCTTGCATGTCAAGTAAGGGTTGACCACCGCAGGTGTGCAAAGTGCAGACAGGAGCATATCCAAACCACCCTCCCCTGGACAGGAAAGGGAGCAGAACAATGGGGCAAACTATATAAAAATACCTAACATAGGGAAAGTTAGTCTTATTGCTCCGTCTCCCAGAGTCCTGTAATGCAGAGCGACCTTTGGCCTGTGCTCCTGGCGCTTGACTGGCCATCCCACTGATGGGGAGCAGGATGAGTGGTCACAGTTCATCTCAGACCTTGTAATAAATGTTTGCGGGGCTTTGAGGCGGCATCTCTTGTACGATGTACACAGGGTGTCCATAATCCCCGCTCACCTTCTCATAGTGTGGGCAGTAATTGTTCTCTGTAGTCCGCAGCGGGATGATGATGTCACTTGGCTCAGTGCCAGCATTGCCGCTGCATTTAGGGCTAGCCAATGTGCTAAGGGATAGGGCCGCTGCCCTTTGTTGCGTATGTTTGCGGTGTCGTTTTCGGATCTTGATAAGCAAAACTACTAGGAAGATGATAATGAGAAGGAAGATCACGCATCCTGCCCCGATGGCGGCAAACACGGCCACTTTAGAGCTGAAGAAGCTGTCAACGCCGCCTCCTGAGGAAGGTTTATCCGCTTGGTTCACAGTATCTGAAATACAAAAATACAAGGTAGGGGTGAGCAGGGGGGAAAGCAGCCAAAAAGAGACAGAAGAGCGACATATCTAATACAACTAAGCAATCACACAATAAAGGGATGGATCATTAATATATATATATATTTTTTTGGCTAATTTTGCAAAATATCTAGCAATTTCCAGACTTACATCGTGCTCCTATCATTAAAATGCAATTTTTTGTCCCTAACACGTAGGAATAGAATTAAAAATGACTATTCTTCTCCTACCTTTAGATGTCTTCTCCATGCCGCCGTTCCGTAGAAATCTGTTTTCTTTGGTATGCAAATTAGTTCTCTTGCAGCACTGGGGGCGGTCCTCAGCGCTCAAACAGCACTGGGGGCGTCTCCAATGCTACGAGAGAACTCTCCAGCGACGCCTATATCTTGCTGCTTACACCAGGCAGGCATGCGCAGTCGGCTCTGCCCGAGGCCCGATGGCAGCGCCAACTTGCGCATGTGTAGAAGTTTCACTCCAGTGCCGGAAGAAGATGCGTGAAGAGGCAGTTTCAGAAGATGATAGTGGCGTCGCTGGAGAGTTCTCTCGCAGCATTGGGGATGCCCTCAGTGCTGTTTGAGCGCTGGGGACTGCCCCCAGTGCTGCGAGAGAACTCATTTGCATACCGAAGAAAACCGGGGTTTCTACAGAACGGCGGCGTGGAGAAGACATCTAAAGCCTTTCTTAAGGCTATTCCTACGTGTTAGTCACAAAAAAAAAAAAAAAAAAATTAACACTTTACTGCATAGAAAACCTAAAGGCCCTAAAAATTTAATAAACAACACAAAGCTTGTAGGAAAGGCTAGAACATTTGTGCAGTTTTCTTGTCATTACAGGTTTATTAACATTTTTCACACGTTCCACAAATAATTTAGGCAGAGACAGCTGGAGACCCTAGGAAAGGAAGGACCGGTCCGTAAAATGATCCAGCCCATTACCACCTGTTTATCAGCGCTGCGGAGGATGCTGGGGGTCAAACATGAAATTCTACCAATATTCAGCTACTTCCACGGTTTCTTATGATCGGAATAGAGACTTAGAATTTCTCAGCCTATTGACAAAGTCACGTTAGTACGTCATCTCTCACCTGGCTTTCCATGCACTTCTCCATCAAAATCTTTTGCATCATTCGAAGGTCCAGGCGTCGCCATCTTTCCAGTATTATATGCATCTTTGCCGGGCCGGCTAGTGGTGACTTGCTCTGGTGATACTGCATTTGGATCTGTGAAAAGTTTTTTGATCATCAAAAACAGAAGTGGAAATTTTCATAGCAATGCGAAATCAACACGACCCCCGTTGGAGCCTCATTGTGACATCTCTACATTTATTCGATGAAACTTCTAGTTTAAACTCAAGTTTTAGGCCAAGACATTGGATAAGTTTCCTTCCGTACCTTGTCCGACCTTCATGATGATCACCATGGATCGTGTGTAGCATACGCCTCCTTCTCGATTCTCAAGGCCCTGTAGAGTTCCATTGGAAGTAGCTGTGGTGTGAAGAATACATTACGTTAATATGACCATCGGAAGTTACGGAAAACAAGGCAGAATATCATGGCAGTCTTTATACTTAAAGTGAAGCTGTCCAGTAATTAGTAAGAGTAGAATATAGTCAAGGGAGAGAATATAGTAAGGCAGAGTTCACACGGGGTATTTTGGTCAGGATTTTGATGCCATATCCGCCTCAAAATCCTGACCAAAGAGACGGATCCAATTGAAATCAATGGGAGCCGGTCAGTTCTTTTTTTCGGGAGCCAGAACAAAGAACGGACATGCCTTGCGAACCCGCCTGAAGACACTCCTGACTAGGCCCATTCACTGGGCCTAATCCGGAGTGGAGTGCGTGGGTGGATGCCGGTCCAGTCGCGGCTACCCATTTTTTGGTCCGTGTGAACCCGGCCTTAGGGTTATAGGATTTTAGGCAGGGCACAATAAATCACGATAGGACTCCTAAGAGAGACCGTGAGAGTCCTGAACACCCTGCCCACAACAGCAGATTGACAGCTTTTCCCGGACCACTGTGTGTACAGAGAAGACTGTCAATAAGCCAATATGGACAGGATCAGGACTCTCACGGTCTCTCCTAGGAGTCCAGTCATGGTTTACGCTACTTTGACACGACAACCCTCTATTAGAGATGAGCGAGTACTGTTCGGATCAACCGATCCGAACAGCACGCTTGCATAGAAATGAATGGACGTAGCCGGCATGCGGGGGGTTAAGCGGCCAGCCGACGTCAAAGCGGAAGTACCAGGTGCATCCATTCTTTTCTATGGAGCGTGCTGTTTGGATCGGCTGATACGAACAGTACTCGCTCATCTCTACCCTCTATATCACGAGAGCGTAGCGTCTCTCTCTTTACCAAAGCAGAATAAATCACAAGTTCCCTTTATAGATCCGGCGTCTCTTGATGTTTAACCATCTTATATGTAAACTTGTGGTTCTACAAGAGTAAACCAGTCCTGTTACCTGCTCTGGCCAAGTGTTAAAAGGAGAGACAAAACCTCATTGTGTTCTGTATAACCTGTACTAATCGTCTATATCCACCCAAAGCGACGGCTATGCAATATAATAACATGTATTACTGGATACAGCCAACAGTGAAATGGATTCATTACCACATTAACAATTACAAAGATTTATAGACTCTGATATATCGGAGTGTCCGGGCTTGTTATTGGATTAGACTAGGAAGAAGTCATCTCTGCAGAATGGGACCCTCCCTCTAAGTGCCTGCAGGCCTGGGAAGAGCAGAGACTTAGCCAATATTGTCAGGAGTCTGCTCATTCACATCAAAAGACATATTAAAGCCAGCGTCTGAATGGCTTGTACAATAAAGCCAACCATTTATCCGGCGGTAAATTTCATTCCATGAGCGTTTTTTTGATGGATAAAATGCCACGTTGTAATATTTAACTAGTTGCCCCCCATTAGATGTCTTATAAGACCAGGTACGCCGTAAAAGCAGTTATATGGCCACACCTGCAAAGAAGCGCTCATACATAGGCGAATAGTAAAAAGGATGTTCCATTGCTTAATATGGGAAATGTCCCGACACACGTTTCTCGGATCGCAACAGGATATACTTTTAGCAATCAACCACACAGGACAACTCAGGCCCGGTTCACATCTGCATTTGGTATTCTGTTCAAGGGGGGTCCCCAAGCCTGGAAAACTTATATGCATTAAAAGCTAACCACACGGACCCCTTAGACTATAATAGGGTCCATGTGGTCTCTGCTCCATGTCCACACCAAACATGCAGAGAGAAAAGTGCTGCTTGGGGTCCGTGTGGTTTCTTAGTGGACTACCCGAACAGAATACCGAACACAGATAAGAACCGGGCTTTAGCCGTAGATTTTTCTCAGACATTCGGAAGCTTTCTTTGTTCTCAAGGCCTCCTCTGCAGAAGTGAACAAAGTCTAAGCATACATTAGAAACCAACTAACTAGGCTTAGACATATAAAGTCTAAGCTAGGACACTAAGGGCTCGTTCACACGGGGCAAGAGTGGGCGGATTCGAACGCCGAATCCACCTCAGAATCCGCCCCCTCACAATGGAGGTCTATGTAGACCGCTAGCTTCTGTTTTTCCGTGAGTGGTAGGTCCCGGCTCACGGAAAAAAGAAGCGAGCTGCCCTTTCTTCAGCTTCCGCCTCGCGACAGCACCCTCCGGACTAGGCATATTCATTTGGGCCTACTCCAGAGCGGGAAGCTGCGACAGTCGCAGTTCGGTCCTACTCTGAAGCAGCTTCGTCCATCAGAATGAGGACCAAAATACACAGTCCCGTGCCCAGTGTGAACGAGGCCTTACATACTAAGCGAGACCCCAGGAAGTAAAGCAAACTACCGAGGTGAGGGTCTGTGTGAAGAGCTGCAGAAGTATCAGAAAGAGGTGTTCTTCATGCACGGCAGAGACATGGCTGGTGCCCGACCACTAAGGGCCGGACAATGAATGACGCTCATTTCTGAACAGCCCAGAGCCCAACACCGCTCACACAATGTATAGTAATAACAGCTTAACCCCGGCAGGGGTGTGAAAGGAGATCAATGGCTAAAGAAAAATGCCCTGTGACCCTCAGGTCTTGGAAAATCTGGCCTTGTGCTCATAGCAGCCATACTGAAGTCTACTGAAGCAGCTCAGGAGAACAAAAGCAGAACCTATGGATGACAGGTTAGATATAGAAGACCCAGGACATTGATATGAGGAAGACCTTCAGCTCCTAAAATTAGAATGAAGGACTTGAGCCATCATGGCCCCCTACCTGCACCCAGAGTAAATTTACAAGCTATTCCATTATTTGCAGATGCGTCGTCCGGGGTATTGCATTATAATAACGTGGCGGCCTCAAACAAGCATGCACGGGGTTAACTGGAGCGTCTCCTCCCAATCTCTGCAGGATTCCCCCCACACAGGAAATTAAACCTCTGTCCCAGTCTGGGAAGCGGGATCATGGGGTTTGGAAAAAAGAAAAGAAATATAAAGCATCGGAAGGCTCCAGGCAAAACCAGCAAGCCCATGGAAGGGGGATTATTAGCAGCGGGAGCAGAATAAGCAGCGGACCTCCCTACAGTCCAACGCTTCTGTTTTTGTTCTTCCATGTGCAAGTGGGAAACATTCCCGTATGTGAGAAGTTAGGAGAAAAAAACAAATATAAAAGTGAGGCTGAAGGAAACCTTTGCAAAAAAAAAAAAAAAGTTTGTCTCTTTGGTACGGCAAGGGCTGCCATGGTACTCGCACGTCCAACGTGTTAAGACAACGAGACTAAGGCTGCATTTACACGTCACAGATCATCAGACGGCTGGAAAGCTAAATCCGTGGCGAGAATTTACAGTTTTTCTCCATAAGATGCCATTTTACAAGGTAAACTTGGTTGTGGTTGCAGCACGCTATAGTATCATTTATGGATTTAGACCAGGTAGTTGGCTAAAGCCCGTGACTCATAAGGGCGGCTTCACACCAGGGAATTCCAGGCTGCAGACTGCTGCAAAGCCTGCATGTCTTAGGGCAAGTGCACACAATCTGCAGAAGCTGAAAAATTCTGCGGGGGGAATTTAGCGGCGGAATTGTTCTGCCGTACCAAATGCAGAGTTGGATGTTGAATTTGCAAATTCTGTACCAGCCAGGGGGCATTTCCCACTTCCCATTGACAACACAACGGAAAAAAACAGTGTCTACAAGGAAATGAACAGTGGAAGGTTCAGGTGGAACAAACGCAGATTTGCTCGGGAATGGCTGCAAATTTTTGCCTTTGCAATACAAGGCAGGATGTAAATTTGCATCAAAATGAAGACACCCCCCCCCCCCCCACCCCAACTGAGATGTGTAAACTGGAGCGCTCAGCAACCTACGAATTGTCATCGTTACTATTTGTATTCTGATTGATGTAAACCCTTCTAGAGCATCGTTTGTCTGTTGTCCCTCTATTATTCCTACTGGAAACACATGTGAATTGGGTGTTGCTATTCATTACTAGTTTGTGGTGTCCCCATGCACAGACTTTGGCTTGGGTCACATCTGCGTTTGGGTCATTCCATTCCACTCTTCTCTCTGCACAGATTCCATTGTAGCCTATAGGGTCTGTGGGGTTTCCTTTATGCGGAATAGGTTTCCGTTCGGGGGGACTCCCCAAATGGAAACCCATGTGCAGATGTGACCCGGGGCTTATGCCTCCAATATAGGAATAACGGAGGAACGATGGGTCATTTTCCAATGGGCACTGTCATTTGATGGTGAAATGTTGGCTGTGACTCGCCCTTACCTGGTAAATGCGGCTAAAGCAAGACAAGAGCTGCCATCCATGTACTCACTACATGACTAGAACATGTCTGCTGCTCTGGACTTTGGGAAAGATGGGTATACGAGTTGCAATTGTGACCTATCGTCGTCACTTTATAACAAAATTGGTTATGAAGGTCCTTGTCGGCACCCGAGACCCCCTCTGCTTTGCTATAGTGGACATTTTAATCTAGCGGGGCTTCTAGACTTTTGGTGAGGGCGCATCTAGTGTTACCAAAGTAACTGCAACCTTTGTGAGGGACCCTGGCGTATACAGGTTGCAATGGTTTTAATAAATGATATGGCCCGTCATTGTACCTACTAACACATTTGCAGCGTGCCAGCTTTCTAGGAGCACTGGGGGCCCGGCTTAGTCAGCGCCAGCCTCGGATCAGCTCTGTAGTCACACATGGCACTTCTCTTCCCTGTACAGTTTCAAACCCAAGCCCCAAATATGGAAAAGCAAACCCCGATGGAATGAAAGTTATTTTTCACCCTCCTTTTTCACAGAAACACAATGTGAGGTCTGCCGAGGGAGAGGGTAGAGGGGGTCACACAGCACAAGAATGACTGGAGGCGCT